>NW_009633981.1:13331-14133 GCF_000690535.1 Cariama cristata
GGGAAATTGATGGAACTTGAAGGGAGGTCTGTGTTCTTAGTTTTCTGCTGTGGCTCAACCCATTCTCTATGGATAAGTTCTTGATTGCAATGGAAGTTGTGTCCAAAACTTCTTTTACTTGGTCTGAGAAAAAAACATTAACAGTATAACTCATTGGGAATTAACTTATCAGTTTCCATGTTAATCATTATTTGAAAAGCTAAAAAAATAATGGGAAAATCCAGTTGAAAAAATATCACAACACAAGGAACATCTACAGTTTTACTGACTTTTCTATATCTGAAAGTTATGAATAAGGCTTTTAGATACCGCAGGTGATGAAATTAAAGTACACGAAGGAGGAGAAAGTCATGAAACAACAGAGTTGCTTTGTGGAATCAAAAATATATTTTTGTTCTCTCCACACTTTACTCCCTGCAATTTAAAAATAAGTATGTGTTTTGTTAAACATTCTGAAACACAGATTGTTTTAATATATTCCTTGATGCTTTAAAAGTCCTTTTAGGACACAAAATATCAATTGTCAGTTAGTTGGCTTTTGGTTTTGTTTTAAAATGAGAAGTGTGTTGGTTCATTAGCATCGAAACTGTTAGACAATGATCATAGAATCATTATGGTTGGAAGAGACCTCAAAGATCATTAAGTCCAACCGTATACCCGATGCCACCATGCCCACTAAACCCACTAAAACATGTCTTGAAGCACCACATGTAAATGTTTTTCGAACACTTCCAGGGATGGTGAGTCCACCATCTCCCTGGGGAGCCTGTTCCAATGCTTAACGACTCTCACAGTGAAGAAG
>NW_009633981.1:14165-23734 GCF_000690535.1 Cariama cristata
CACAACTTGAGACCGTTTCCTCTTGTCCTATTGCTAGTTATCGGGGAGAAGAGACCAACCCCACCTCACTACAACCTCCTTTCAGGTAGTTGTAGAGAGCAATAAGGTCTCACCTCAACCTCCTCTTCTCCAGACTAAACCACCCCAGCTCCCTCAGCCGCTCCTCATAAGACTTTTTCTCCAGGCCCTTTACCAGCTTTGTTGCCCTTCTCTGGACGCGCTCCAACACCTCAATATCTTTCTTGTGGTCAGGAACCCAAAACTGAACACAGCACTTGAGGCGTGGCCTCACCAGCGTAGAGTACAAAGGGATGATCACTTCCCTAGTCCTGCTGGCCACACTGTTTCTGATACAGGCCAGGATGCTGTTGGCCTTCTTGGCCACCTGGGCACACTGCCGGCTCATGTTCAGCCAGATGTCAACCAACACACCCAGATCTTTCTCTACCAGGCAGCTCACCAGTCACTCGTCCCCAAACCTGTAGCGTTGCATGGGGTTATTGTGACTGAAGTGCAGGACCCAGCACTTAGTCTTCCTGAACCTCATACAGTTGGTCTCGGCCCATCGATCCAGCCTGTCCAGATCCTTCTGTAGAGCCTTCCTGTCCTCAAGCAGATCAACACCCCCACCTAGCTTGGTGTCGTCTGCAGACTTACTGAGGGTGCACTCAATCCCCTCATCCAAATCATCAATGAAGACATTAAACAGAACTGGCCCCAACACTGAGCCCTGAGAAACACCACTGGTGACCGGCCACCAGCTGGACTTAGCTCCATTCACCACCACTCTCTGGGCACGGCCGGCCAGCCAGTTTTTTACCCAGCGAAGGGTATTCCTGTCCAGGCCATGAGCTGCCAGTTTCTCCAGCAGAATGCTGTGGGAGACAGTGTCAAAAACCTTGCTGAAGTCCAGGTAGACCACATCTACAGCCTTTCCCTCGTCCACCAAGCGAGTCATCTGGTCATAGAAGGAGATCAGGTTGGTCAAGCAGGACTTGCCTTTCATGAACCCATGCTGGTTAGTTCTGATCCCCTGATTGTCCTTCACATGCCTTGTAATCTCACTCAGGATGATTTGCTCCATCACCTCCCTGGTACCGAGGTCACGTTGATGGCCTGTAGTTCCCCGAATGATATGGTAAATCAAAAGATATTCTGAAATGGCTGGAGAAAGCTAGTTGTTCACATTTCTTTTGATATTTTCAAAAGTTTCAGTCTTGTATTTGAAGTAATTTTAAAACAAAAGTAATATTGAAAAACAATTCATTTAAATTACTACGTTTCAAAAATCTTTAAATTTTTAGAAATATATTTTGTAGATTTTTACTTTTTGTAAAGTAAATGTAATACATTTTCAATACAATGACATGTAAAACTTAATCAGTCAGGAAAATCATTTACAACCTGTCCCTAGTTTATGCACGTAGTCTTCTTCATTCAGTTTTGCTACTGCAGCTACAAAGCATATAATGTAGTCATCAGGGACAGGTTTTAGGGCAACTTTTGTGTAATGTTTCATTCTTTTTTTATCATAATTGTCATCTATAGACATTTTATATGTCTGAATCTTGTGTCTAAATGTAATGTTCTACTACAAACCTTGCAACTTTTTTACTAGGTAATCCTTCCTTACCAATAATCTGTTCTTCCTACTATGACTATAGCAATCTCAAGTATTAGCATAGAAAAGACTTTATTCAAAAATACTTCCTTCTTAGTACTGAAGTTATAAAGAGAAAAACATTTTTGCTAAGCAGACTGACCACCTCTCAAATAAATTATTCACAAAAGCAGTGCATTCAATCTCTTAAAATTTAATGTCTTTAAAATCAACACAAATGTTTAGTATGTTGTGATCATAGGCATGATAAGGAGGTCTTACCTTTGCTCAGTCTTCTTGTTTTTCAAGAACAATTCCTTCTTCTTACTACTCTCTTTTTTTAAATTTTCGGTCTTGAGAAACCGTGAATAAAACAGTTGTAAGAATTTTCACCTATGGCAAGATAACTTTGTAAAACCTTCTGCTCTTTAATCTCTACTCTAATGTCTCTGTCAATGTTATGTGAGAGAATCTGAAAGAAAAGGTAGGCCATTTTATGTCAGTAGCAAATCACAATCTCTAGTCTGTGTTCCTGGAGAACTTGAAAGGAAGAAGGAAATAAGATAAATCTTAATGTTTCCAGATTCTCTGAAAGAGATGTTGCTGTATCTTTTACATGGTTAAATACTTTCTCAGAAAAACTGTAGAACTAATCTGTGGTGCAGAGCTGAGGTACATAGCATTAGTTTAATTGTCATTCAGTGTATACCTTCCTCTGTCTTTAAAAGGAGATTCTGTATAATGAATAAGCATGCAACTGAAGTTAAAAAAAGAAATATCCAGAGATCAATGTGGACAGTCTGTCCTCCCACTGAGATACTTAATTCTCTTGCAACCATGCTACTAACTCAAGGATCACATCCTGTCCTTATCATTTGTGCCTCTCTGTGGAGATGATTTCTCCTTTACAGTGATATAACTTCTAAGTGGGTGTTGGTGGTTTGTTTGTATGATCTGAAATCCATACAGAAGTACAGCAGAGCTCGGTATTCCTAAATGAGAAGCAATCATAGAGTCGTATAATAGTTTGGGTCAGAAGGGATCTTTAAAGGTCATCTAGTCCAACTCCTCTGCAATGAGCTGAGACACCTTCAACCAGATCAGGTTGCTCAGAGGCCCACTGAACCTGACCTTGAATGTCTCCAGGGATGAGGCATCTACCACCTCTCTGGGCAACCTGTTCCAGTGTTTCACCACTCTCATCATAAAGGATTTCTTCCTTATATCTAGTCTAAGTCTACCCTTTTTAGTTTAAAACCATTACCCCCTCTCCTATCACTACCAGCCCTACTAAAACGTCTGTCTCTGTTTTTCTTATAAGCCCCCTTTACGTACTGAAAGGCTGCAATAAGGTCTCCCTGGAGCCTTCTTTTCTCCAGGCTGAACAATCCCAACTCTGTCAGCCTGTCTTCATAGGACAGGTGCCAGCCCTCTGATGATCTTTGTGGCTGCCTCTGGACTCACTCCAACAGGTCCATGTCCTTCTTGTACAGAGGACCCCAGAGCTGAAGGTAGTGTTGCAGGGGGGGGTCTCACTGGAGCAGAGCAGAGGGGCAGAATCCCCTCCATCGACCTGCTGGCCATGCTTCTCTTGATGCAGCCCAGGATATGGTTGGTTATGCTCCAGGTTTCTAGTCTTCTCTGAGACATGGCATTAATGTATGAATAGACTCCAAATCAGATTCTTCACTTCAACATCCCTGCTGACTTCTAAAAGTGAAATAAATGACTAGGCTGTGTTAGAGGAATTATTTATTTAGCTGAATGTCCAATCTGTTTCACAGGTCTGTAACAGACGTCTACCTAATTTTTAATACTAGTCAGCTGGACATGGCCAGGGTTCAATTCTGAGCACTTATTCTAATGATTAAACAGAATAGATGCTAGTAGGCATGATTTTATTTGTGTCAACGAGTACTCTCCCAGAACACATCCGGGAATGATTCTGGGTTACATCACAACCTATTGACCGTTTGGAGCCTTCCTCCTTTTGGGGAGGAAGGAAATTTTGTTGTCTGGATGCAAACTATTACAACCTACTAACCTCAGGGCTGAAAATGTTTCTTACTAGTTATAACCTTTGTGTTCATAGCCCATGGTGCATTTTTATTCTACAAACTAGTTCAATTATTTTCAGACCATATGAAAACTCCTGATGTCAATAACATACTAGGGTAAAGAGTTGCTCGACTGCTTCCCTGTGTATTATGTCTCTGAACTGTGCATACTATCCAAAAGCTGGTTAGGCTGAAGCTTTAGGCAGTAGTATATAGAAATATAGCTGTATATATGTTCTGATGCTTATTTTGTTAAAAACCTCAGACATTTTTTTACGCTATTAGTTGTGAAGTTCACATGCTTATAAACTGTCTAGAATAACTCTAAGATGTAATAATGTATTACATTGATCACTGTGTATCTAAAATGAGGATTGGTCTTGTGCATTAGTGTGTATTTATATACATTAAATTTCATATAAAGTTTTCTTGACTAGTTTTTAGAAATGGCAAGATAGTTTTGTAATTCTTTGCAGATAGTTTAACTTTTACTCTGATAAATAACTTTGAATTATCATATTGTTCTACAATCCCTTTTTTAAATCATTTGGGAATAAGATGAATAGCACAACCCAAAGGATTCTTGTTACAGCTCTTGTGATGTCCCTCCTCTGTGCAAGAAACTAACAACTTCTTGGTTTCTACTTTGTATCTCTTGACCTCTTATTAATATATGAGAGAACATTTCATCTTAACCCTTAGCAGCTTAGGTTTTTATAAAATGAAGACATGAGGATTTTTTTAAAAACATTCAAAAATAAAGCTGACTTTACTTTGGCCTCTGAGTCCTCTCTGGATCTAGGTTTGTGAAGCATAGTATCCGATCTGCCAAGTTTGGCTGGTGGATGGAAAGTGTAGGGAGTGGACAGTAAGCTATGCACTACTCTATACACCTTCTGTAGGTGTAAGATCTGAGAAACATCATATCATAGAATGAATAAAATAGTGGGGAAAAAGGAACAGAGAGTTACGTTCTTGAGGTTTCTTATAGACAGTAAGTTTAGGTTTTCTTCCATGCCAAACTCAATAACCTTATAAACATTGGTTCTCATTAGAGTTTCAAACAAAAAAACTTATAACCATATGTAAAGAAATCATGCATGTTTATTTTTCTAGAGGTGTTTCGCTGCAAATCAAGAGCTATGCTTACAGTATGTTTTATTCTAATAGGTGGCTCTCCCTGTTCAGTATTACTGTGAACATGAAAATATGGTCTGCTTTATAGTCCAGTATAATCTGTTCAACAATGTCAATAATTTCTCCAGTGACATTACGGGTTGATTAAAAATAGCTCAAATGAAGAAAACAAGACAAAATAAAAATCCTTGATAATAATGTATTTAATGAAAAAAAAAAAAAGACAACCAAACAAAAACGTTTATTTAGGAATAAATGAATTACATTGTGCATGACCTAAGAGACCTCTGAAGCCTGTGAACAAAGTAGAAGAAGTAGAGAAAATACCAGTAGTCAAAAAGCATTGAGTCGGGGATCATTTGAGAAAACTCAAGTTGATAGGACCAGATGATACAGATTTCAGGGAGTGGGGTGCTAAGAGTGCTGGCTAATATAATTTTATGTGGCTCACACATCATATATCACACATATACACAATAGGTATCATATATGTACCAAGCGTAGAACATGTTTCCACAACGTAATTGATGTCTGTGATGAAATCATTAGATTAGTGGAGAGCACTAGATGTAATTTATCTTGACCTTAGCAAGGCTTTCCACACTGTCTCTCACAACATCTTTATATTCAAAAAGGGACATCACACTCTGTGGAATGGTCTGCTAGATAAGTGAAAAACTTGATGAATTATACGGCTGAAAGGGTAGTTGTTAAGTGATTCTAATGTAGCTGGAGGCTGCTTGCAGCTGAAGACTCTCAGGGGTCTGTCTGGGGGTCCTATCCTTATTCATGTTTATGATCGACATGGAGGAGAAGGTGGAATAAACCCTTCTCAAGTCTCCAGATAACACCAAACTGAGAATTCAATAGATTTGCTAAAAGGCAGGCCTGCCATTGAGGGATCAAAACAGGTCAACAAGAACTCATGAAATTCAACAAAGATAAATGCAAGATCTTGTGTGTGGGACAGACTAATCCCATGCAGTAGCACAGGCTGGGGACTGGCTGACTAGGAAGCAGCTCTTCTGAAAATGACCTGGTGGAGCTGAGGGACAGGATTATTTTTCTTTACTCAACGCTCATTAGTCTCTATGTGGGATATCATGTGCAATTCCTCTTCTCCCACTCCACATACAATAAAGATGATAAATTGGAGCAAGTCCAGTGGAGGACAACAAGGATTGTCTAATGTCGTAGTATGTGCCCTCTGAATAGAAGCTGAGGAAACTGGACTTGTTTAGCCCACAGAAGGGAAGGCTTATAGGCACCTAACAACTGTCTTCCTATACCTATGATGAGGTTACTGGGAAGTTGGAGATTGGTATTTTACTGAGATATAGAATAGGAGCATGAGAGCATATGGTGGTAAACTGAAGCACAAGAGTTTCCAACTACATATAAGGGGGAGAAAATCACTGTAAGGGTAATCAAACATTGGAAAAGATTGCCTGGAGCCAAGCCCCGTTCAAATATATGTTTTATGCAAATAAATCATATTTAGAGGTCTTTGGATGGTTGAGTATTTGAATGCGTTCAACTTTACTGATAGTAGAGTCCACTTTGAATTTAATTAAGTCTAAGTACTGAAGAGGAAGGCTTTTTACTGGCCTAAATAAGAATTGCACCTTCCTCCAAATAAATTAGTATGTATTCCAGAACTGCAGATGAATTCCTGATTTGACTGGGGGAGGAGATAAGCAATATAGCTGTGATTATGTCACGCTAAGTAGGCAATAATAATTGGCACAGGGAGAATTAAGCACCAATTCCCTAAATTCTTGGTCTGGAATTATTGCAACGTGGATAACTTATTCTTACAAATCTTCTCTGCTCTAGTGACGCTTGACTTTTGCGTCTTCCATATCAACCTCAGGTAACAGCTGCACTCTGGAGATCCAGTTTTCAGGTAAGAGGTGTGAAAGACTAGTTCTGAAAGGCAGTAGGATTTTTGGCCTGAAGGAATCGTGATTGAAAGTGCCTCAAAGAAAGTTCTGCTGATGGTTTCAAGCTCTTAATATCTCATATATGGTAGGAGTGAAATAATTTAGCTACTCTTTCCATTTTTGCTTTGATTTGGAAACTGTAGCAGTTCTTCCTCTTCCATCCTTCATCTGCTTTCTTTCTGAAGAAGCTACATGTCTTTCTTGACTTCTGTGGTTTTAGCCCTAAATGTCCTCAATTCCACAGTGTGTGATTTCAGTCTTTTCTTATTTTATGAGGAAATATAAAATCAATTGTTTTAATTATAAACACAGGGAGAAGGGGTAAATAAATATATTTGGTGGACTTGTTAAGATAGCAATTGATTCAAAATCTGTTTTACATCAGCCTTGGAGATTGCTTCCTGAGATAAAGACAACTGGAATGATATCTATCTGTAGATAAGCTTTTTCAAGCTATAGCTTTTAGCAGCTGGAATTTCTCTGAGACACTCTGACAGGACTCAAGAAAAGTGAGAAAGGGAATGAAGCTGATTTTCATCAGGCATAATACTTGCTATAGAGATGTTCTCATCTGTGTAGGAAAATCCTTTATATTGAAAAATTAAATTTACCATCTAATGACTTGATACTTCTAAAAAATATTAGACTTAGCCAAACCACAAATCTTACGGAGATTTTCTGAGAAAGGGTAACACCCTCTTGTCTTATCCTCTCACCCTGTTTTCCAGAATTGAGCTTACACATAGCACCCTGTTTGTAGTCCTTGTATTGGGTTTATGTGGCAAAGTTTTAGTAGTGGGGGCCTACAGGGGTGGCGACTGTGAGAAGATGCCAGAAGCTGTCCCCATGTCTGACACAGCCGTTTCCAGCAAGCTGCAAGACGGACCTACCACTGGCTGAAGCTGAGCCCATCAGCAACTGTACTAGTGCCTCTGCAATAACATATTGAAGAAAGGGTAAAAAAACCACTATACAATGACAACTGGGAGAGAAGAGTGAGAATATGTGAGAGAAATAACCCTGCAGACACCAAGGTCAGTGAAGTTGGAAGGGGAGGAGGTACTCCAGGTGCTGAGGCAGAGATTCCCCTGCAGCCTGTGGTGAAGACCACAGTGACGCAAGTTGTCCCCCTGTGGCCCATGGAAGTTAACAGTGGAGCATATCTCCACCTGCAGCCCGGGTAGGACCCTACGCTGGAGCTGGTGGACATACCCTGAAGGAGGCTGTAACCCCATGGAGAACCCGTGCTGGAGCAGGCTCCTGGCAGGACCTGTGGCCCTGTGGAGAGAAGCCATGTTGGAGAAGATTTTCTGTCAGGACCTGTGGACCCCACGGGGGATCCAGGCTGGAGCACTCTGTTCCTGAAGGACTGCACCCTGTGGAAGAGACCCATGCTGCAGCAGTTTGTGAAGAACTGCAGCCCATGGGAAGGACTCATGTTGGAGAAATTCATGAAGGACTGTCTCCCATGTGTGGGACCAACATGGGCTGAAGTAGGGGCAGAGCGTGAGGAGGAAGAAGCAACAGTAACAACTCATTATAAACTGACTGCAACCCCCATTTCCCATCCCCTTGCGCCATTTGCGGGGATGAGGTAGAAAACTTGGGAGTGAAGTTCAGTCTGGGAAGAAGGGAGGGGTGAGGGAAGGTGTTTTAAGATTTGTTCTTACTTCTCATTCTCCTATTGTAATTTGATTGGCAATAAATTCATTTCCCCAAGCGCAGTCTGTTTTACCCATGACAGTAATTGCTGAGTGATCTCCCTCTCTTTATCTTGATCCATGAGACTTTCATCATATTTTCTTTCCCCTGTCCATTTGAGGAGGGGGAGTGATGGAGCAGCTTGGTGGGCACCTGACGGCCAGCCAAGGTCAACCCACCACAGTCCTCAACAGATCTTTGATACTGGAGGGCTTTTCCTGCAGCTTACAGAGAGAATGGTATTATATGATGTGCATTTCTTCTTCATTCTTGTATCTGTATCATTAAAATGGCCTCACTTCTATTTCATTTCTAACTACTTTACTCAGCATCTTGTGAGGTAGTTCTGAAAAACACGTATACATTTTGTCATTATTTGTTCTGTGGAAATCAGACATCAATGATTTTTGACATACTGCCTTGTTTTTTTCACAGTTCCTGTGTTTTCTGTGCCTGACAAGTTAAATATACCAAATGCAGCAGCTAACAGTGTAAAAAATTTACAAGATACTTTGCTCTATTATTTAGAGCACTTATCTTTATTTTTTTTTCCACTTGTGTCCTAAAAGAAAGGACAGATTGTTGGAATGGACTGTAGAAATTGCTGTGACACATCTTATTCCAATTTATATTTGTGTTGAACTTAAGTAAACTAAAAACTTGGCATAGTCTTTACCCATCTCTGTGAGAGGATGGCAGTAAAGCTGGTGGCAGGGTTGGAAGGGAAGTCCTGTAAGGACCAGCTGAGGCCACTGGGTTATTCTAATTTGGAGAAAAGGAGGCTGAAGGGCAACCTCATTGCTCTCCACAGCTTCCTGAGGAGGGGATGTGGAGAGGGAGGTGCTGATGTCTTCTCCTTGGGATCCAGCGATAGGATGTGTGGAAATGGTTCAAAGCTGCTCCAAGGGCAATTTAGACTGGACATCAGGAAGTATTTCTTTACCGACGGTGGTCAAACACTGGAACAGGCTTCCTAGAGAGGTGGTCAATGCCCCATGACTGTCCTTGTTCAAGAGGCATTTGGACAATGCCCTTCATAACATGCTCTAACTTTTGGTCAACCCTGAAGTCGTCAGGCGGTTGGACCAGATCATCATTGTAGGTCCCTGCCCCTAGAAATATAATATAATA
>NW_009633982.1:0-54934 GCF_000690535.1 Cariama cristata
CCATAATGATTCTATGATTCTATGAATTCAGCTTATAAGCTAATGAATCCATACAGTGAAGGATAGCTACTCCACTGTGGTGACAGATCTTGGGATTCTAAAGCCTTACAGGAGCAATTCAGAGGCCAGTTAAGAACAGAGGGATTAATATTAATAATCTTACTTTAAATTTTATCTTCCCAGTTTTCTAGGCAAAGAAGGTATAATGACAAATGAGTTATGTGTTAACAATGGATATCCTTATGTGGAAAAGTTGTAAGAATAGTATTACTGTCCAGTAAACCAGGAAAATATGAATGTAGATGGCATGGTTTAAATCTCTGTATTCTCCTAAAATATCCTTTAATATTGTTATAACAAATATAGTTGAAACTCTGTGAAAACTAGAAAGTTGGTTTCCTCCATTTTACACATTCTTAGAGGTCCTTCCTACCATTAGCCTTAACGTCTGTTGTGATTATGTGGTGTTTCTCTATCTTGTACAAAATGTCTGGCTTGAAGCAAAAATATTGTTGCATGTCAAATAAAACAAATTTAATACCAATCAGCTGCACTAATTGGAATGACAGTGACATTCTGCACTACACTTAAGAGTGGAAATACCTCACAGACAAGAAGCCTGACATTTGACTGAGATTCCCTAGACTCACTATATTTAGAAATGCAACCCCTAAAATCATAAACATAGGATTCAAAATATATTAGCACAGTTACAGCATTTGTAAAATGTCTTAAACCCTTTACACAAGAAATTCTGCTTTTAGGACCTTGACAAAGTAGTTGTCCTCTTACTCTGTGAAAGAAGGCTCTCCTTTTACTTTAACGACGTTAATGCATAAAAGAAAAAAACACTACTGACTTAAAAATAAACATATTTCCTTTGATTCTATCTTGAAATTCACGTTCATTTTATAATCTTAGATTAAAAACGTGGGATTTTTTTTTTTTTTTCTCCCCACCTCCCCCCCTCCTTTTTTTTTGTTTTTCCTCTTTTGGAGACCAAGCAAGAAATTCTTTCTGTCAGCCAGTAGAGAAAAAATGGTAGTCATCTGCCTGCAGGGAGTCCTTGCCAGTTTACACACATCTACAACCTCCTCACCTCAGGGAGATGAGATTGAGACTAGGTATAAAACTGTTGTTTAGTTTGCATGGCGTAGTCAGTCTTCTGGTAAGACTAAATGTCAGGTCTGGTGGAATTTCTGTAGTGCAGACACTTGTTCACTAAAAATCAATCAACACTAGCAAAGAGAATTGCATAAGAAAGGCATTATAAATCCAGAAGAAATAACAGTTGATAATAACTATTGACTGGGTTAAAAACTGCTTTGGGACGGAGGTCACTCCCTTTTCCAGGTAGTATCCATCTCAGAAGACCAATTTATGGTGACTCACAAATGCTAGAAAACAGAACCCAGTCTGGATAAAAGAACATTTTCAAAAGTCAGAATTCTGGGCATAAAACTCTGGAATTCTTAGTCAGCTCTGGACAGCAATCATAGACAGCATTTCTGAAGAAACCCCTAGAACAGATACCTCAACTGTGACACAAACAACTGACTTAGATGAATAGCTGCCACACCTTTGGCTTTCGACAGGAATCTTGTGTGCTGAATTTCCTCCAACATAATTCCCTAAGCATCTAAAACTGAGAACAAAAATCAACATGCCTAAAACGATGATACTTAAAATTCAGATCTCAATCTTTCTGTGCTTTTCCTTTTCCTAGCAATTAAATAGGATAAATGTTTAATTAAGAAACGTTAAAAAAAAGCATGCTCCACAGAGCTAAGGACATAAAAAACTTACAATGATAAAGAAGTTCAGAGTATTTCTGCCATGTTAGTTCACTAATGATTAAATTGGTTTAAATATTAGCTATAGTTAGAGATGTGCAAAACAGACTTTGTTTTTCAGAAATTACACAGAACTTTTCAATTTCATAGAATTCTGCATTGCCTCAGTTATGGGCTTCATTTGCAGTGCTGATTAAGTAGATTTTTGCATCAAAAATGCAAATGTATACACATTTTTGATGCAAAACACTCTTTGCTTGAATGCTGTTACCTCTGCTGTGATACTGGCCTGTTTGTGCTCAACAAATTTTTCTGTGTTACTGAAACTTCACAGTACATTATGGGCTCAAAACAGACCCACTTGGGGATAAAGAAAACATCCTTAAAGTTATGCAAAATATTCATAACAAAATGCAAATACTGTTTACAGTTTTCAGCATCTCAGTACAGCAACTTGTATTCTAAATTGCAACCAGCTAGAAGCTATATGGAAAACTTTTTAATCAGTCTCTGTGCTGGATACTTATACCATTGTCTTGTACAACAAATGTTGCAAAAAGACTAGGACGAGCATTAGGTATAAAACTACTAGTTTTAGAGTAAGATAGTGGTTTTAGATATATTTAAAACTGACACATTCAGAATGAGATTCATTTTTACTGAGAAGATTTTCTGAGAAGGGCATTCAGCCAGACAGGGGACTGTTTCCTCTGGGGGAGAGAAAACCTATAGTTAAAGGATTGGATTTTAATTCCGCCAATGTTAAATTGCATCAAAAATGAATCGAGGCCAAAATAATTATTCACCTCACACAGTGCTGGGCAGTTATAGATTGATGTATTTACATTTTGCCAGAATAAGCAATGCCTTCTGAGAAATACAAACCTCTGCTTCTTTTACCCTTGTATCATTGATGAATACAATTCTTGTCATTGCTCACTGACAGGGCGAACATACATCTTCTCATCCCTCCATGCGTATTTACCTTGCTGTCTCCCTTGCACTAAGTGAAAAGTCCTCCACGTTTAGGACGCAATGTTCTGTTTCCTAGCATGCTGCATCAATAAACTAACGACATTTCTGTCAGTCTCTCTTGTGGTCAATTCTGCCTCCTCAAGAGATGTCCATAAAACTGACTATTTGTCTCCACTGTACCTAACTCAAACTCAGTGGTTCACAAAATGCTTCTGGAGAGTGAGAAAGAGAAAACAGTTATATTGCAAAGGACTGTCAGCTTGTAGAAAAAGAAACACAGGAAGATATAAGGACGAGAACTCCACCATACAAAGATCCTTGTTCAGTTCTGCACCTCAGGTAATAGCCATTTTTCAAAGAGTAGAGATAAGTGAACTATGTTTTAAAAGTGCATGCAGGGCTTCATTGGGGTGAAGTCTACCTGTCTGAGTGAAGATGGCTGCTTCCATGCAAATTATGAAGACCCAGTCTCATTGTTTCAGTTTGCTGAATTTTGTGTCTTTAGAAAGTTCTCCCACACATTCTGTTGGACATTCCTTGCTTTTCCAGTCTGAAAATGTGTAGTGCAGATGTTCACTTATAACTTCCATTTTCTGCTCTGCAAGGGGCAGCCACCACAGTGGCAACTGAAATTATGCAGAGAGAGACAAACTAACTGAAGGAATACTGGATGAAACACATGATAAAAACAAAAGATTTCAGAATTTGCTCCACAGGCAAAAAAAAAAAAAAATAATAATCTGAAGTTCAATAGAAAGCTTTTGGCTTAAATTATGCATCAGATCCTACCTGAACTTTCACATCTGCTCCTTTTTTAGACTCAGGCACCTGCAACTGATCCTCCATGAAAGAAATCTGGTTAAAATTAAAATGAAAGAAAAGTATGACTGTGTTGGTACTGGATTGTACCAAAATTGCAGGCTATGCCTTCATTAGGAGCAAATGCTTTATTATTGTAGCAAAAGTAGTATACTTTCTAAGGAAAATAACTTCATGGTGACAGATCTACATTTTATATAATTTGGTTCCTTGATTATACAATGTAATAATACAAAGTAAAAGTACACTTTTGATGACACAGCAGAATTCCCATTAAAGGCTTCCCCTGCTTAACTACATCAGTAGGACCGATGCCTCTTACCTACCTTCATCAATGACATATATTAGCTGAAATTGGCAGGGTACACCTCTTCAAACATAAACGTGTTCATCAATCTGGCTCAAACTGCAAACCAATAATGGTGAAATTAGTGAGCAACAACAAAAACCTGGTTAGGGGAATAATCCTAGTGGTAAGCAATATCTAAGACTAATCCTGGTCTAACTCTTCTACCTGGTATTTTAATAATATACATAAATAGATTTTATTCAGAGGCCAAAATTTTCTAACCATTCACCCAAATCAAAGACATCAGAGATACCATTCAGCAGATACATTTTTATTACATTCCAAATTATTTTTACTTTACATTTAGTGTTTTAAACTTTGCTTCACAAGAAATTGTGCTTGACCCTGAGATTTGAGTCTGTGTGGCTCATAGATAAGTAGCTGGAAGTCTGAATCACTTGTTGGACAACACAAGGGAACAGATCAAGAGACCTTTTATCTGCTATGTCAGTTCTTTGCCAAATGCAGGAATCAAGAACACTCAAGATTTTACAGGGCAAAACATATTGTGAGCTCAAGGCAAACACAGTAACTAAATGAATGGGAAAAGACAACACTTCCCTGATACAGTTCACTGAAACCCATAAAAATGAAGTTTATCCTTTTTAAATTGTTCCTTTGTGTAAAAGGGATTATACCGCCTATGATTTAGTGCTTCTTTAAATCATTGCTGCTGTAAAAGTAAGATTATAGAAATGAAATTATTTAGGAAGAAAATACAAGGACAGATGCAAAAAGCCCCCAAAAGCACCTGAAAGATTTTTTGCTGAATTATTTAGCATAGCTATGTTCTTGTTCCCTTTTGTAACTTCTGTCTACTCCAGTTTATGACTATCATATTCTGGAAAAATTCCAGCTTAAAAAAAGCACTAAGCTACCTCACTTCACCATGTACAGAAGTCTTACAATACAAAAGTATTTCAGCAGCAAAGCAGTTTCTCATTTTAAAAAGTTAAGATATCTAATTTCACCTTATATTTAAGAAACATTCGTTAAATTAACTTTAGCTTTACATATTGTAAAGTGGCATTAGAGAAATGTGTTTTCTAAGCTACGTCTGCTTGTTTATGGGAGTTCCTAAATGATTTCTTAATACTACCCATAGATCATATATGGCCTGATTTACAGAGATGTGGGCTGAATTTTGTTAGTGAAGTGTTGTGGCAGTATTGCCTAAAGATGATCACCAAATCTCAGCAGGCAAGAAAATAATGGTTATTATTTTAAAAATGCAATTTAGACAGTTGGAAGCCAGTTCTGGCTGACGGCGCGAATTAACCCCTACCCATTGCCCTTCCTCCACACTGACGCCTTTCACAGGCTGTGCAACAGTATTAACCTTATGGACAAACATGCTGGTGCTTCATACTGCAAACTGAAGGACGAGTGCTGAGCAACACCTTGTGTTAGATGATAAAACTAACCATATGTTCTGAGTTTGCTCCTTTTCTTCCTTAATATAGCAGACTTTTTCTCACTGTGCTACCAATTTCCACGTTTTCTCTAAGGTATTTATGTATTTTCATTACTTTCTGAAACACTAGCTTTCATAAATCACTTATAATACTATTTTATATGTATTTTGTTCTTCATCATTTCTTTCCCCACCCTGTCTGGCATAATTCATTATACCAAACGCTGCTTTCCAGTGTAAATCATGAAGCTCCTTGAGAGATTTTTACCAGTATGATTGAGAGCTGAGACTGACAGTTGATTATCACTGTTCCACTTTTTTTGACGATCCTTTGCTATTAAGAAGTTAGATGCTTGTCTCCCACTTACTTCAACTGAAGATAGCTCGTTTCTACCAATGCACAATTTGAATATCCAGTTGGATAGCAATGCTATAATAAAGTAATTATTAAGTTATGTTGTTGTGAATGACTGCAGATTATTCATTTTTGTTAAGTAACTGTGCTGTGCAAACATAATGTAGATGATTCAAAAGGCATTTTCATTATGTTTAGTTAAATTCACAGTAACTAGATACTTGGAAATATTTTCTCCCAAACAGAATCCATGCCTGGTTTTGTGACAAAGAAATTATAAAATCATTTTTAACCACCCAATACCAGAATTAAGCTTACCTTTAAGATTCAGAATATGAGCATTTAATGTAGGGAACCAGCTACTTTTAGGAACTTATGGGATGAAAAAAATTATGTCATAAACCCCCACATATTCTGTCAGCATATAAAGGGTATTAAAGAAAGCAACTTATTTCAATAAACTCATACAATTGATATTATCAGTTTTTTTAAACAATCTAATCATGCTTCAAGAATCAAATCTTATAGAAAGTTAAAATATTTATGTGGGCACTTGCAGATGGTTTAGGGAAATTTTTTATATGAAGAAACTCGGCTTTTGATGGAAAACTTATCTTCGTTAAAATTATACATAACTATAATTTGACATATAGATGGGAAATGATTCTGAAGCCCACAGAAAAGCTGCCATTTATTTCATTCAGTGTCAGGGTATCAGCCTGAAATCTGTAGGGCCAGACTTAATATGCATACCCTATACAGGAGCATCCAGATGATTGACTATAGTACACATAAACATTACTATAATACATTAGGTAACTGCTCTAATAATACTAAACTGAAGAGCATTTTGGATGTCTGGCTTGGCATATTAACCAGACCTAAAGATCCAGACATGAACTAATTAAGGGTATCTATAAATTATACAAGCTATATTTGGTATCTTATCACTACCTAACAAATATTGATGTGCTTTTGCATCTACTAGCTCTTGAAGTAGGGTTTTGCTTCCCCTAAAACCTGCATTTTAGCTTCTGGTACCAGTAGGTCATAAGAGGATATAAATTACCCTCATTACCTTAATAATCACAGGATTGCTGAATAAGTTCCATTCCATAACATAGTCATATTCCAGCATCTGCACCAGGCTCTAAGACTTCCTACTGCTTATAAGGAATAGTGGTCTGAGTCAATCAATACCGAAAGCATTAACGTTATGCATCATATCGCAGATGTGAAGACACACTTGCATATCATTACAGCAGCAATACCTCAATGATACTTACATATCTAAAGTGAATCAATAGAAATTTTTGCTTCAAGTAACACATGCAACTCGTAACAACAAAATACGTTTGTTGTATTTCATCTAAGTACATAACTATTTTCAGTATTTTTTTTCTTTCCACTGCAATTCACTGTTCAGAATTCTACAGGTGTCAGTGCTCAGGAATGTAAATGGGTTTGAAGACTAAGTACAGAAATCTCCTGATGTCTTACTTAGGACAGGGAAGACAAAATGAATTTGGACCAATTTATCTAGTCAATGCAAGAAATGGTTTCTTTGCCAATCTTGCAAAAATTAAGCTGATAACAGCATAATCTTGTGCAAGTTTTGCTAATCTACTTTAAAGGTGATGAAATTAAAGTCGGAGCCCAAGTTACTTGCTCTAGGTTACTAGTTGGACTAAGAACAGATTCAAAGGACCCTCACCACCAGCTTTATGCTGTATCTATACACGGGGTTCTTGTATTGCACAGAATTCCTCCACAGTGTTCAAGGAGAACTAAAAAATCACCTCTTTAATTTCTTTTAAATTGTTCTTAACCTTTCCAGTGCAGAGAAAGTTGAAATATGTAAACATACTGCTACAATAATGCCTGCATGAGCCTGCTGTGTAAAACTGTGACTTTGAAGAAGCAACAGTTCCTTCCTTCTCAGGCAGCATCCAAACTCCCAGAGAGCATTCCCTTCCCCCTGCTTTGTCTTCCTGCCCTGCTGGGAACTGGCCTAGAGCAGCATCTTGCTTTCTAAAATTCCTTTCCAAGACCTGTCAATCAAAATGCAACGCATGCCTCCTATGCTGCCCCAAAGGCAGGTAACAGGACTTCCCAGAAGCACAGCCTGATGAGGAGATAGATCTCTCTGCTCAAACTGCTCCTGCAGAGGCCCAGTGCTCAAGCCCATCTGCTACGTGTGAGCGTCTGGGGTTTGGGTCTTCGCTTGGGTAAGACTGGGTTAAAAAGTGACAACTACAACAGAAGAACAGAAGAGTCATTGTTGTACTGATGTGCATCTCCTTTCCACATCCTTCTCATTCACTAGTTGCATATTTTTACCCTGAGTGTTCCTCAGCTATAATAATTCAATGCCAGCTTTTTCTGCTTTTCATTTGATGATGAGAAGTTTTACATAAACAATTTTTCTCAAAAAAATGAAAACTAAAAGGACAGAGCTAAAAGCATTTCAAGTCATCTCTGACTACTTTCTGGGAAAAAAAAAAAAAAAGAGAAAAAAAGAAAAGACAGCATTATCACCACTGTAGAAACTGTGTAACCCCACCAGTTTATACTTTTTGATTTTACACTTTTCATAAACAGGGAGTAAAATATTTATTTAGGCTTAATGATGCCATGACTACTGATTGATATTGCAACATTACTACTACTACTAAGCTTTACTCCTAACTGGCAACAATACTCTGTGATGAGCTAAAATTCTCTGAGTTAAAAAAAAAAAAAAAAAACACAACACAAAAAAAACCCCAAAACCCAACAAACAAAAAACCCAAGCAAACACAATCTCAATCATTCCATAAATAACATGTTGGCAGACTTCTGCAGTTAGGAAGACTGCAAGTCTAATCTTAATTTCTTAGCACTCAAGAATTTGAGCACAACTCTGGACAGTGAAATGCAATGGCGAACAAAATATTCACACAGAAATACATTCATTTGAAATGTAAGAACCCTCTTAGTTTTAACTTATTTATGCTATGTGAAATAAAAATGATTTTATTAATGTTTGCAAGTGCATCCCTTCATAACAAAAAGATGCTATGACTTTCAAGACCCATCATCTAGACACAAAATAAGCTATATAAAATACTGTGTTACTCTATTTTAGGTACTGTATGAAACTCCTTAAGTCTTGCTCAAATTATTGTTCACTGGAATTAAACTATAGCTTATTGGAAGAGATTTTAATTAGTTTCAAGTAAAATACATATTACATTTACACATACATTGCCTATGATTAAATTAGGTCTTTCTTGGTTTAACAGAATTTTGAAATATTTCTGGAAGCACAATTTTCATTTGGCCATTCTATGTTACCACGGATATCAGAATCCCACAATCTCCATTAAAGTATAACAGATCGATTTCAAAATCTATTATGCACAGTGCCAAATGGATGTAGGTAAGTTTGCCTCTCATGTTTTTCTGTTTGGTTTTAGTACTGCTTATCACATGTAGTGCAAAGGCCTTTTTACAGGTTTGTCATTACTTTTTGCCTTTGTAATCTCATTTCTCTTCATGGCAGTGAATTCCGCCATTGAATTTTTTTATTATTATTTAGTCTGGGTGGTGTTTTTTTTTTTAAAATCTGCAAATACTGCTGTTCTTTAAGGTGATCCATCCTGTACCGCTTCAGTAAAAGAACTTCACTTGAATAGGGATGGAATCAAGTTGTGGTGCATTTAAAAAGTTATTTCTTTAAATTTACTTTATTAATACTTTATGATATATAATACCTTTGGTTAGCATTTGTTTTTAGGTCTTCAGAGTAATCCTTTTCCCCTTTTACTACTCCAGCAGATAAAGAATCTTTGAGAAAGTGTGATCATTAACAATTTCTTCCACATATGGAATAGTCTTCCGAGCCACTTCAGGGTATCTGCATCACCAAAGTGCTAAAACAATAACAGCCTGACATGAATCTCTAATGCCACTGAACTGCCCGTCTGATAATTATTCATCAAGTCATCCTCGTACTCTCAAAGACTGTTTCAAAACCTACATTTCTGAATGTTGCAGGAGTAACTTCTACAGGTCAAAGGCCTGGGTATGTGGGGTTGGTGTAATGTCAGTGAAGAATTAGAATTAGTTTACACCAGATGTGACCAATGCCTTATCAGGACCAGTTATTATTTCTACTTTTTTCAAGGACTCAGGCACTTTGAAAAGCAGATAAGCGCTCACAGGACTTTTCAGTCATTTTTGCCTCATGGATAATTTGCCCCTTAAGATTCAGAGATCAATTATTTCAATGGAAGAAAGTTGGGCACATTGCCCTTATGCAAACCTGGCCGGAAGACCTGGCTCTACTGCTGCCTTGCTGTGAGTACATCTACGGCAGTAGACTGCAGGCTGACGCAAGCCTGCTCCGCATGTGCCCTGAGCAGACAGGGCAACAGCCCGTTGAAATCAAAAAGCTGTGTGATTTTGTTAGCATGGCGCCTGAGATACTACGCTTTACCTCTCAGATGGGTTTCTTTAGGTTGGCCTGCTTACTACACTAACACAAATAAGCAGCTTTCAGTACCTTGTGAATTTAAGTGGACTAAATTAGTGTTTGTTCACAGCCTACAGGCAAAAAATAAAATCCCTTATTTGGATTTTTCATCTTAATCTTAGTTTCACATCTATTGAAAGGGATTAGTTACGGCCATTAAGTACTCATCAAGTAACCCTGAGCAAATCAATTGAATGTTTTTGTAACTTTACTACAGCCCAGTAATATTGACTTCCTTAAAAAAAAAAATGTAGAAAGCCTAATTTTGAGATGGTAACTGAAAGAAATAGAGGGGAGGAATAAAGCTCAAATTTACAGAAAGCATCCAAATGTAAGAAAGAAATCTATCTGGCAGAGTGTCCTACCTTGCTATCAATCTGAAGTCCACATACAGAATTTCTTAAGCATGTGAGGAAGCAACAGAAATAATTACCATTGAGAACGGTATTAAGGTACTTGCTACTTGTTTCAGGACAAATTCTGCCTGCCAATCTCCCAAAGGCAAAAATATCTGAGAGGATGATGGGAATCCCAGACTCCCACACTAGAAAGTCAAGAACATTTATCTAAAAATAAGGAACAAGAATATGGTATATGTAGGACACCATTACTACATTTTTCTTAATCATGACATTTACATTTATAGCTGGCACTAAGAAGTTTTCATTTTTTTTCATGTTAATCCCATAAGAAAACAAACCTCTACTGCTTCACCGTATATCAAGTAGTACATTCTAACTATAGTTCAGTTCATTAAAAATAAAATGGTGCCTTCAACCATCCCTTGGCATATCTTTTCCACATATAAAAAGTTACTTAAGGAGTGTTGTATCAACTTGGCTGATCATATTAATTAGAATTCCATTCAATTAGAATCTTACATACTTACCACAGAAATTCAGTGCTCGCTCTCTCTACTGCTCGGCAGTTCAGTCTGTTATGGTGACATCATTAAGTTGTTTAAGGTGCAATACACAGTTTTGAAGGTAAAGGTCTGTCAAGTTTCTATTCCATTAAGACCATTTTGTGACCAAGTAAAGTAAATAATTTGGAAAACATGAACAATAGCTCTCTGACTGACTATGTGTCTGTCTTAAAAAGTCTATACTGGAATCCAGCAACTTAAAATAAATATTGACCCATGTAATTTGTTTAGTGATTCCCTTTTATTGTTATTTTTGTAAAAATAAAATGGTATCACCATGATTTAATTTTTTTTAAATTATACACTTTTTCAGATTAATTTGTTTTTAAAGTCCTCCTCCATTGGAAAATGCATATTTTCCCCCAAATTCAATTCAAATATACTTGACACCTCAGAGAAAAAAGCCCAGAGATGCAAAAAAGCTCAGTAAGCTAAAATGGAAAGTAATTTCATGTGATAACTTTATACAACAAAAACAGATTTTGAGGTGATGGTACTCAATAGCTAAAAAACATTTTAAACAAGTAAAACATTGGCGCACCTAGCAAAATCATGTTATGTATATCTTTATTACAGTTTTCAGGATACATGGATTAACAATGGCCAGGCTGTGATTTCATCAAATTCCTATTTTAAACATTACATACAAACACAAAGCTGTTTAAAAAATAGTAATGCAGGAGTTTTGTCACTTTTTTTTTTTTGGCATCAGGAGTCATATGACTTCCAAAAGGGAAACCAAATGGTGCATGATAGCAGATTGACTAAACTGTAATAGATTATTGTTCACATTCTGTGGCATATGTATCACCTCAAACAGTGCTAAAAGAAGCACTACAAGAACAAATCTTTCTCCTTTAACATTCTCCTAATGACATCAGTGGGTGCTGAGTGACAGCTTGCAGGACTGCAGAATTCACAGGCTTACACAACTCCCTTTTTTGTGCACAAAAGCAATATGTGATCTGAAAGAGAGACACCTGAAGCTGAGGGATTTGGCTTTATCTGCTTTGATTTTTTTAAAAAATTTATTTACATTTCGTGTGCATGCGTGGGCATGTGTGTAGATACTGCAGAAGAGATGTAGAGGTTTCTTACAATACTTCTTTTGAAATTAATAACTTGCACATACAGTATGGCACATAAGAGGTGGGCTTCACATTGCTTTATCGCTTAGCATTTGTTATGCCTGACCTCTCAGCAATTTGAAGCAATTAAAGTATCATTCAGCCAAGCCTTTGTTTAATGGCTAAGAAGCAATTTACAAATATAGGTAAGTTTGCTCCCACATAACTATTACCAGCTTTAAATATTTACTAGCTATAACATTCTCAATATAGGAAGTACTAAATTCACCCATCAAAGCAGGATTTGCCTGAGGGATGTAAAAGCTGAACATTGCAAAGTTTTCTTAATGAAAGCTATAGGAGGATTTCCAGAGCCAAACCTAAAAACTCAGCCAGACTCTCAGTTTTGCAAACCATTTGTAAATTGTGGGATGAATTTAAAGTAGGTCACTGATGAATTGTGGTTTGGATAGAAACCATGAAAACATTATGGTTTTTACAGCATTTGTCTGAGGTAGTACATATACCACACACAAAAATGCAAAAATATACAGATATTCATAACTAATTTCATATGACAGAAAGGAACTATGGGAATCCTTGCATTTGTATGAATTTTCAAGAAAGAACAGATAATTTTAGATAACATGTTTCATATTGATCAGGGTTATCTAAAACCAGAACAAATTACGTAAGAGTATTTCTGGGAATACTTCCTGAAGCTGTTTGTCAATGCCCTCTGAGGCACTAATTTTGTTTTGGCTTTAGCATCAGTTCATAATATGATTAACACTTAAACCAAACATCACTGGGAAAGGATATTTGTTGAATCACAAACAAACATGACATACTGTTGCACTTTTTTCCTCAGTAAACTGCGTAAAACTTGAGCAAAAAATGTCTAGTGTCTTCACATTTCTGATCTGTACAGCCAGTAGTTAAGCAACAGAGATGTATATTTGTATATGATTTAAACACTTCATTCCCCTGTCATTTGCAAATTTAGTTCAATTCATTGCAAAGGTAAGATTATCTTCCTCTTAAATAAACTAAGAAATGTAAACAGTGTAACATCATAAAAAAAAAATCTCTTCAGTACTTGTAACTGGTAAAATGTGAATGCAAACAGATGTGCTGGTATATTGTTAACGTAATGTCTCAGAGGACATATAGTGAAACATAATTAGCAAGAAATTTATGTACGAACCCTCCAGCGATTTTCTTTCTGGGATTACTTTGAATACAAATATAATTTAACTGATATATTTCATTTTTTAAAATTAGAAAATAAGGCAAGTGCATTTCTGAAAAAGGTGCTACTCTTCTACACTTCTAGATAAACATGTGACACCTCTGAAAATTAGATCAATAATAAAAACATTAAAAATATCTGCAATTTAATATAGACTGAAAAACTATCAAAAGACAAAGTGACCAGCATCAATTTCAGAAAATATTTTAGACTTCATAAATACGAGCACCCTATATTTACATAAATTATCTTCTAAACTAGTTTTCCTTTGAAAGACACTTTTGTTCTAACAGATATGTCCATTAAATTATATAAATGTTTCAAATACGAAAAAAAATAGTAGTAAAATAGAAGCATCAGATGATGTTGTTATTTTGGATTTGCTTTTTTTTTCCCCTAAGATTTGGTTCTTGACAATCTGTAGTCAGCTTTCACAGAGCTTTAAAAAAAAATATAACCCATGGAAATGAAAAACTTGTGCACTAATAATTACTGCTACAGTATAAAGATTCTGTTGTGAGCTTTTGAATTTTCACATATAAAGATGATACCAATACTTGTAAATCCCACCAAAATGCTCGTTTCAAAATTTGAATTCTAATACACTGTTGATTGTAGTACAAATCTATATAGACATTACAAACTTAATCCTTTTAAATTGGCTTTGTATATTAAGCACATTTTTATAACTGTAAATTTAATAGTTCCATTTTAAAAAGTTATGCTTCAATACAAGGTTGATGTCGACCTTAGATGAAACAGGATATAATTCTTTGTATCTCTTACTGATAAACAGGGAGACAGAATCCTGTTGCATGCATTATTTTTTCCTGAAGTACCGTGCAACTCAAGTTTGTTACTAAAACCACAAAAAACCCCAAAGAGCTTAGGAAGAGTATTAGCTGACAGCACACATTTCACTAGGCTTCAGTCATATTCCTATATTCAGAGATATAGCAGTGGGCAAACAACCAGTTTCCTTTGAAGACAATTTTTTTTAAAAAATTATTTCGATACTGAAAAGGAGCTGTATCTTTTCTTACAATAATTGGATATTGATCACTGTAGTTTGAAATTGTGAGAATTTATCCCAAGTCAGATAGTCTTAAGAGTAGCTTACCAGAAAAGCAAAAAGAATCTACTGTACAAAGACGCTTTGCTCAAGCGGTAGTGCAAAGTTACACTGCCCTACTATCGAATGGCCCTCTAGAGCTGGCCGTTTGTGCACAGAAAACAATGTGACACCTTATCTTCCAAATATTCTTTATATAACATTAAAAAAAAAGTTCCCCATAACACCAGGCAATAAAAGTATTAATTCATCCATCAGTGAAAAGCATTAATAATTTGAGAACAAGTGCCATCTACTACATAGTATCCCATTTTTTTTTAAGTATCATAGCTGAGCAACATATGAGTAGTTCCACTGGAACTCCCACTTAAAATCCTCCATCCCATCCAGATAAGCAATGAACCTTTAGTAAAAAGGATGGTGAAGACTGACCTGAACACCAAACAGACTGTACATTCAACTAGAGTCTGGGGAGAAAAAAGAATTATAGTTTCCTATTGAGTGGCAGAACATAACACAGTGTCAGCTACTAAACTGACTGCTCACCTGAGGGACTGCAGTGCAAGGGGCCTGTATACAAAGGAGAATGGGAGGAGCTTCCCGAAAAAAAATCAGACTGCTGCAATCATTGATCACTGCTGTATAGTGCTCCAGGTAGAAAATTTGTTCTTAGCTGCTAAACCCTCAGCACTAAAAGCCACCAGTAGAGATCCCGCTACATATTTTACCTGAGAAACAGAGGAAAAACTCAGAGGCAGTTCTGAATAACTTCATAATGTAGCTTGTCTCTAAAAACCTACACTAAGGTATTTTTAGCACAATTAAAATAGGACAATCATTTTTCCCCCCAAATATCTTTATAAAGAATATATAAGTGCATAATTAGAAAAATCCCTCCTTAGATATAGCTAAAAACATATCCTGCCCTTGATATAATTTAATTTTGGTAAAATCCTATGCTCTGTTTTATTTTATTTTTTTTTTAGCAGTGATAAGTAATTATACATCATCATATCACCAGAAGCGTAGATACGTGGTATATCCTACTTGCAGCCAAAATAGCTAAATCCACCAGGCTTTACATTGAGATAAGATTTTCAGCAACCTGACTGGGGCTATGCGTTGCTTTTTTAGGGTTACAAAAAAGATTTGATAATGTAGACCAGCTCATCTCTGAATTTATTAACATACAATTTTATTATTTTTTCCTTTCATGTCCAAATCAGAACTGCAAATGGAATCCACAGCTGTATTCTTTCAACAAATTTGTATTTTCTTACCCATAAAAACATAACCTAGAAATCCCCAACTCCTTTCACGTAAGTTGCCAGCTTAAAAAAAAAAAGGGGGAGGGGGCGGAAAAAAGAACATAAGAAAATAAGATATATATCCTACTGTTTAACACTGTTTACAGATCTTGGTAGTTGGGGTAATAAGATACAGTATGTGGATTATTTAGCAATAGCTTTTAAAATACATAATATTTATACACCTTCTCATTTAGTCAATACCCATATTCCTTTATGATCATTGCCAATTTGTATGATAAACTCTTTTCAAAGTATATCCATTTAATTGTAAATAAAACAATTCACTAATTCTTTGGCATCAGAAGAATCATACAGCTGCAATTGTTCCATTGTGGCGAGAACGAGACCTTTCCAAAGTTACTCGTCTGTTATCTGTAATACAAAGAAAGGGAAAAACAAATCACCGTAAGATTTTAAACATGGGTAATGCAATGTCAAGAGGTTTTCAAACAGCCCTGAAAATAATTTCAAATGATATGTAAATAAGTAACTAGGAGACCGGATCAGAGAAGTTTCACACTGCAGCTGCCAGACTGAGTTCAAGAGTTCTGCAATCAGCAATAAATTACTTTCTTGATCAGAGAAGCTGGGTGATAAAAGCATTAGGAGAATCCTGAAACACAGTCCCCTTGGAAACAGCACACAATAACTAAAACTCTGGGTAAAAAAATCTTATTTTATAAACAGTTTATGCACAGCAGCTCTGGAAAAATACATTTCAAGTTTCATGAGAACGTACTGACCAGTGTGGTGGTGAAAAGCCTACTAGATGCTACAAGAATAAAAGTGCTAACACTGTTCACTATAATTTGGTACAGAGTTAAAAATAGAACAGTAAAATCAGCCACTTCCTAAGCATTTCCTGATTGTGCAACGTGAACAACTTTTAGTATAAAATATTACACAGTAATTATTGCAATGAATAATAAATATGTCTCTATCAAAGGAAAACAATCATGAAGTACCAGCCTCATTCCTAAATGCCTTTAAAATAAAATTTTAAAGCAATGAATATACACATGCATACACACAAAAAGGAGCAGAAAAATTAACCCCCATTTAAGTTTTCTGGAGGTTCTGATCTATTTCTTAAAATGTGGTGCTGCCACGCAATTTAATATTTTTGTGTGTGTGTGTGACTGCTTACTATTGACCTAGCCTTTTCTATTCTCTCATGTCATATTCAGGTTGCTGTTCTTTCTTTGTATCAGTACAGAATCTATATTGCCACAGCATCAGGGCGTCCCAATATATGGCTGGAACTCCTATGTAGTACTGGAGTATTATAAAACAACAGTCGCTTCAACAGCAAAAAGTCTGACAGACAAACTGCAGGCAAGCACGTTTTCTCAGCTTTTTTTCCAAATGAGCCAATTTAGCTCTATCTGTTTCCACAGTGCCAGAGACTATAAAAGCATGTGTTACTGGTACTGCTGTGGGAGAGCACGAAACTGGGGCCAAGGCAGAAGGTTCAGACATAAAGCACGAGACCCCAACATGTCTGATGGGCAGAAATACATTCTTTGAAAAAGCTACTGACTGAATCACTCTGTTCCAGAGATTAGGGGAAAGGTTGGAGCAAAGACCAATCTAGGATCTCACCAATGGATATAAATACCTGAAGGGAGGGTGCAAAGAGGCCAGAGCCAGGCTCTTTTCAGTGGTGCCCAGTTAGAGGGTCAGAGGCAATGGGCACAAACTGGAACACAGGAGGTTATTTCTGAACATCAGGAAACACTTTTTTACTGTGGGAATGACTGAGCACTGGAATAGGTTGCCTGGGGAGGTTGTAGAGTCTCCATCCTTATTGATATTCCAAAACTGTCCAGACATGGTCCTAGACAACTGGCTCTAGGTGACCCTGCTTGGGCAGAGGGGGTGGGCAAGATGACCTCCAAAGGTCCCTCAACCATTTTGTGATTAGCTTCTAAGCTAAGAAAGCCAGGAATGGCCCAAGCACATTAAATAAGGTTCTGGAGAAGACCAAGAAAGTAATCTCTCTGATCTGTTTCTGGACAAAGAACAGAGGATGCCTGTGGAGACTGCATGGGCTCTGCAAAATCAACCTTCCTTTTCCCTGTTGAATGAACATGTCTCTAATGCTATAGGGAATTAACGGCTCCTTTAGCAAGATTATTAGTTCTTTTTATAGTTCTGCCTTGCCTCCTTTTCCTAATGAATCTATCCATGCATAAAGTATTCAAATTACCCTAAGTCAATCTGTTTTGCATGGGAATAAATCTCTACACTGGTTGCAGTGTCACTAGGCACAGGAAATTAAAGCACAAAAATGCTGTCTGAAGGAAAGTTATCAACTCAAATGTGCTGCTGTTCCTCCAGAACAGTGATTAGTAAAGAGTGTAGCGCTACTTCCTCTCAGTGGGGAGAGGTACCTTCACCAGTAGACTATTGCTTGAAATAATTTCAAGATTGTCAACTGTACAGGTTAAAAACAGATTAAGAAAGTCTAAGAATTGCCGATTTCTTCATACTTGTTTTTTAGGTTTTACTCTTTTTTGTTTTTTCTTCATCATGGTAGAGACAAACATTTTCAACAAATGTCAGTTCAGACTCTCCTGTAATTGCACAACTAAGCTGGGACTTAAAGAAAACACAAAAGAAAATTGTAAAAACTAGAAGCATTATCATTTCCTTCTTCAGCTGATGAATGCAAAGTATTTTCCCAATTATTAGAAGTAATCTATTATTTTAAATTATTTCAATTTTTTTTTATAATAGAAGTCATTATATTTTCTAGAGATAGGAATACAAAATCTGAAAGATTCAAGAGAGACTGAAAAGAACCACTAGGTTCTTTTGATCAAGGAAATTGGGGTACAAAGATTCAGTTATTGCCAGTAAGAAACAATGTCAGCATTTGCAAGAGATTTTTCTGCAAAGCTGAGAGAGCTTTATAGTGAGTCTCACTAAAACAAAGGCAATTAGGATGTAAATTACACTTCGATAAAATTTTCAGCTCATAAAAAAGGGATGGGAGGATTAGATTTGGTTACTGTCAATGTGAAAGGTTTAGTGTATCTGAAAATTTTGGAGGTTAATATAAGGTATTGTTCTTTACAGAGAAACCTATTTTATTCAACAGTGAATCTGCAAGCAACCTTGTGTGTGTGTGTATGCATATTTACATCTGGCTAAAAAAAGCAGCATCAGTGTGTGTAAAGACGTATATGCATACACATAAAGAAATGACTCATTTCTTCATTAGATGTAAAATGTGCTTGTATATGTATCAACATATTTGTTAGGTTAAAACAAAGAGTTTCATATTAGGATCTGAACCTGGATTGGGCTGGTATTTCAGTGACTCAAGCAAAAATTTAAAAAAAATCATGACATTTATAACTGAATATGTATGTTGAAAGTATTATCTCCAACAGCTGTACTTACTTTTTTTACGTTACAGACCATATTGAATACAACACAAAGGAAGACTAGCTTATAAACGTGACTGACTATTCTAGCACAAAACTACACATAACATCAATAAATGGTAAAACTATTCACTTGTATTGCGGGGGTGGGGAGAGAAAATAAAAGGCAGTAGCAGTAACCTAAGAGTATTTAAAATTAAGCCAAAAGTCATTGCCAAAGGGCTCAGGTGTACACTTTAGAAGCATGTAAAAATGACTAGAAAACATGATAATAGTTCCTGTATGTATCAGTCATGCCTTCTGGGTAACCCACCTACCTATGTAGATGAAAACTTTGTTTCTTACTTTAATGTCAGAAGTCCATCTCCTTTAAAAAAGTAGGGCATTTAAAAAGCATCCACAATGCTTGTATTACAGACATAATCTATCTCAAATGAACACATAAACTTAAAAGAGATCACTTAAGTTCATGTGTTCATTTGTGGCAGTAAAAGGTAGAGCAATGAAGGATTAAAAGAGAAAACAAAGCATATTTTGATATTATAAAATAATCTTTGAGCTAGCTGGATCAAATTCAAATGAAGGAAATATATAATTAAATGCTGAGAAATTAAATCAGTAGTTCCTTTTCAGTATATATAATCTGGAATGCAATCTTGACCTTGCAAACTTTACACCTTCACTGGAAGAAATATACGGACTTTGTTATAAGAACAATTACTTGCTCAATTCTTCTTGCACTCAACATAGTACCGAGATGGGAATAAATAATATCTACAACATACAAAGTATCTGTAGAGGCACTTCTGATACATACAGATCATTCACCACGTAACATGAATCTACTGATGAAAGAAAAAAAATGCAAAACCACAATAACCTTAGTGTATGACTACAATAAATATATGCCATGAAGTAAACAAAAAATCTAAAGAGTTATTTTTAGACAATGTATTTTAATTTTATGGAATTTGACAACTTCACCCTTAACATGTTCTCCCTTATACTCTGTATGCATAAAGCAATAGAAATTACAATCAATTAAAAACGCACTAGTAGGGGAGAGGAAAATATTTTTGCAAAACCTATACTCTGCAAAATGTATTTTTCCTTTCCTTAATGCTCCTTCATTAGTTCTGTTATTAAAAGAGAAGTCTCAATAGCTGCAACAGATTTATTAACTCAGCAGCTTGTTATCAACATAAAACTCAGTTATATTAGGAGAAAAATAAATGGTATTTTGCAGAACTACAATACTAAGATTAAGCGACTTTTCAATTTCACTTTCTTCTTATCCACTCTTCCAGATAGTAACTTTGTGCTCTCCCAATTATAAACCTTACTTTTTATGAGCAATCAATGCTAGTAATAATACAGACGTTGTGCAATCGAACGGACTAGTCCTGACACTGAGATATCTGATAATAGAAAAAGACGGAGTCGACAAAACCGTATCTCAAAGGTACTCAATTGGAATTTGTATTATCCTGTAACAACCACAAAAAAGTTGTCTCTTCAACATACCTTATATTAAAGTTATAAATGTATTATAAACTGCTGCCTTGGGTTTGGTACCTTAGTTGACTAATTCTCCAGGATTAAATAGTTTTTTTTTTCAAGTCAATTAAAGCACGAAAAGTGTTTCTTTATGCCTTAATTACAGCAGTCAATTCAAACACTAGACTGATTTTGAAATCTTATTTCCCTGCAGACTTTCCTAGAGTGCTCATCAGGAGAGTATCTAAGTTCCTCCCAAATGTAAATAACTGCAGCACCCCTTGATTAGCATTAAAAAACCAGCAACAAACCCCCCAACTCACATAAAATCCCTATAAAACCAACAACCAGACATGACTGGCTCAAATAACTACTTTTTGCCCCTTTTTTTAAAACAAAAGGTTGAAATATTAATCTATATGCAGAAGGCAAAGCACCTAAATGTTGTAGGAAAATGGCTAAAAAGACTACTGGGCTTTTCAGGAATAAGTACCACCAGACCTATTTTGCCTTCTTCAAAGACAGTGGTCACAGAACCCTCATACCTGAACAACGCATATTTTAAAGAATGTCTTAGTTAATAAATGCTATGTTAATCATATTAAGAAGAGCTTAAAATATTGCCAAAATGTTGACTCTGGAAGAGTGGTCGTGTACAGCACTGGGTGCTCAGGTAGCAACTGTTGTGCTGGAACACATGCTGCAGGGCATGAATCCCAGTAAGCAGAACTCTGAAATGCTAATTTATTTAAAAAGCTCACACTGTTAACTTGCACAATCGCTACATCTTTTTTTTTTTTCTTTCTTTTTTTTTTTTTTCCCCCTCCCCTCCTGACTAACCACCCCAAGGTGAAAGAATTAACCTTCCCTTAGCTGCCAATAATAAAAGGTGTTTAATGCTCAAAGTACCAGCTTGAGTTGACTCGAAAATGACCATATGAAGAAGGAAGAACACTCAGCAACGAATAAAATATTTAAAATGTCATCTTTTTGAAAGACTTTGGACTATGCAAAAGATGCAGAAATGCACACTGTAAGGGAATTTGTATGGCCTATGCTTTTGGGAATCAATGAAAGCATTTACATCAAACATTTATTCACTCATTCATGTAAAATTTTGTTCACTAGGAAATCCTACTGAAACACCTCTTGTTTTCAGGAACAACCCAAGGGAAGATACTCAAACAGTGCCAGGTACTTCAGCAAGCACCACAAACTTATATAACATGGAAAACAATCAGAACAAGATGATAATTTCCTATAAGTAGCGAATGATTACACAAAAAAATAAGCTGGTCATTTAAGAATGTTTTCAATAGATAATCTGTCACAACAGATGATAATTCCAAGAAGCAAACACTGCATCTGAGATATTGATGACATCAGCATTTCTTTAGAAAAAGGTGGAAATCTGAAATGCACTTTACAAATGTCACTTTTTTCCCTGAGAGAGATAACTGAATATTTTCTATAGAGTGTCACTGATTAAAACTGGGACAAGCTAGAATAAATTTAAATCACTTTAGGCAGTGTAGCCTGTGGTTTTCTCCTTGAGCCATCTCTGCATAGGGAAAACTGAAGCTAAGTGACAATGTCATTTGATGTAACAGCATATTATCAATTGCTTTAAAAAGCAACCCATGGCAAGAATTAACTTTATTATTTTTCTTTATTGACTGCATGCACTTTCATCAGCTTAGCTTACCAACACTGAAAGGTAAATCTTTTTGTAAATTGGAATTGATAGAACATAAGACAGAAGCAGTGTAAAACAGCAAAGAAGCCCATCAATCTCCAGCACCTCTCTAACTGCCACAGCTGAACACTGCTAGCCATATTGCCTGGCCTGTACCTACGACATTATTAGAGAATACCAACTGAGAAAAAAGCTAGTCAAGGAAATTAAGAGCTTCAAAACTTGTTGGTGCCTAGAACAAAATCCTTTTGAGAAACAGCACCTTGAAAGAAAATGGCTCTCCTAACCTCAATTCTGTTTAGATTCAGTCCATCTCTTTGAGATTTGATTTCAAATTGATCTTTCAAAATGTGAGTCCTATATAAAAAAAAAAAAAGCAATGAGGCAAAAATCAGTTATGGGAGAAATGCAGCCAAAATAACACTTCAGAAAGAACTCTCTGAGATAGACAGCACTTTCCAAAAGATCTTTATTGCAAGTAGATGAAACAAGTAAATAAAACAGTTTTCTAACTGGGTTAAGGGAAATTGTACAGCTAATACGTTGTCTTTTAGTATTTCAAACACTCTTATTTCAACCTCAACAGGCACCCTACACATGCCTGGCAAAATCTGAACTAGACGCTTTATAACCATCACACTGGGTCATTCTACATTAATTGAAATTTTATATTTTTGTAACCAAAAATGAGAAAATATCAAGTGATACGACATCTCTGTTCTCAGTTTATTTTTTCCTAAACAGAACCTCAAATTCTTGACAATCAAACTTAAATCTAGGAGAAGATCAGTTTCGAGACTATCTAAGGAATCTGAAGGTGCACAAGTCCATGGGACCTGATGAGATGCATCTGCAGGTCCTGAGGGAACTGGCAGATGAAGTGACTAAGCCACTATCCATCATCATATTTGAGAAGTTGTGGCAGTCCTGAGAAGTTCCCGCTGACTGGAAAAGGGGAAATATAACCCCCATTTTTAAAAAGGGAAAAAAGGAAGACCTGGAAAACTACAGGCCAGTCAGTCTCACCTCTGTGCCCGGCAAGATCATGGAGCAGATCCTTCTGGGAACTATGCTAAGACACATGGAAAATAAGGAGGTGATTGTTGACAGCCAACAGGGGGGTTGGAACTAGATCATCTTTAAGGTCCCTTCCAACCCAAACCATTCTATGATTCTATGATAAATGAAAGCTAGAATGGTTATTTTAGCATCAGTTTCAAAGAAAACACTGAGATTTCAAGCAAACCCTGTAGCTGCGAGGTCAAAGTCTATAAAGCCTGTTTTATTTTGGTTTAGGTACAACCCCAGACTTTCATGTGAAAACTGAGTGATAACCTGAGCATATACACAGTACATGTTGTTATGATGGAGAAAAAGAAACTTACCTTTAGACAAAAGAAATAGCAGAGGGGGTTGTTTTGTTTGTTTGTTTGTTTTAAAAGCCCTCAAAACCAGTCAGCACATATAAACAGCTGAAACAAGTTAATTATAAAGGCATCATGTGTTGATCTTATAATAATTTTAAAATTATGTGCTTGACCTGGTTAGTGAGATGTTTACCCATATACAGATACATAAGAAAAGATGTTGAAGAGTAAGAAAGGGCTTTAAAAGAAATAAGGAGGAAGAAAAAAAAACAGGTCTGTGCAGCTATTATGAAGATTTCTAGGATAGGAAGAAAAAGCATTAAGGAAAACTGGAACAGACTTAAAAGGACGTCTCTCAAGACTGAATGGTTCCTCCTTAGAAAAAAGCAGACACACACATCTCCCGAGTTTTCTGCAGAAGGCAGGAGTGCCAAAATTATCATCATATCATAGTAAGCCTTAAGGTAAGATAGATTTATATGTAGATATGTATTCTGTTTGAAAATATTTACTTCAAAAGTGTTAGTCATTTAGATCACACCCAGTACCTTCATTTTAAGAAGGTTTCCAGACCAGCCTATGTGCACAGTTTCTCATTGAGAACATATATGGACATTTGGATTCTTTATAACTTGCCAAATAAAAGTTTTTAATATCCAGAAGCACTGTAGTACAGAGGCAGGTCTGAAATACGGAGAGCTAGAGGATTTAAGTCCTGACACAAAGGGGTTTCACTCAGATTTAAAGGGAACAAAGACACATCTAATCTTACTGCTGCCACTCAGACCTAAGCTTGCTCGGCACTATTAATTGTAGTCTTTGAGTTGTATGAAAATGCAGAACATCAGGAGAAAAACCATGTATTTACGTTCTATGCGTTATACATAAAAATGCTTTAAAAATGAGTAATGTGACAAGTTTTAACGTTAAATGGCATGTGTGATGACATTTACCAGCTTAGCGCAATCCAGCTGTGACCACAGTCAATACAGTATGGGAACACAATAAAAGTAACACTTCTGCAACCAAAATCTAGGATGTTGATCATCTGTATCACAGTTCAGTTAAGCAAATATATACTTATCCTATTTAGAGCTGAAGAAAATCTAATAAAGTTAAGTATTTATAGAATAAAAATGGGTTTGTAAACCCTATTTTCAAGTAATCTGTTTAAAGTAAATTTTACTATTGCTTACTCTAGGCCTTGAAGATTTAAAAAAAAAAAGATAAAAAAATTGGCCCAATAAACTAAGATTCCTTAAACCTTTAAATGATCTATTTAACATTTTAATTTGACTTTGCTTTCTTTGTTGATAGTACCACTTGGGATATGCATTGAAAGTTCTTCCACAAGAGCTGCAATGAAAAAGTCTTAGTTTGAGACAATACATGCCTGCCTTAAGGGTTACAAGACAAATCAATCTATTTTTCTCCCTTCCTCCAAGGGTAATTGGCCTTTAAAATTACAGAGGAAAACAGGCCTTCATGTCAGTACAATGCAGGCACATATACAGCCATTTTCCATTTCTTTTTCAGTTTGAATTCTCAGCTGAGAACTACACTTATAAAGGTGGGAAAATAAAAAGATGATGAAGAGGAACGATTGCATCAGTTCAAACCCTCTCCAATAACAAGCAGCACTGTGACCAGCATACAAGTCTGGAATTTACTGAAACCTGCTATGAATAGCTGTCATTTTCCTAGTCAGTATTTTTTAAATTCTTGTTTGTGATAAAATTTACTTGTATTTTTGTAACAGCCTGTACCACCGGCATGGAAGGAGATTTGTCACTGAATTTAGTTAAATTGAGAAGTTGTAATTACTGCTTCATTTCCCATACAATCTCACAAAGTAATACTGGAGCACCTCTCCTATGAAGAGAGGCTGAGAGAGTTGGGGTTGTTCAGCCTGGAGAAGAGAAGGCTCTGCGGAGACCTTAGAGCAGCCTTCCAGTACCTAAAAAAAGGTACCTACAAGAAAGCTGGGGTAGGACTTTTCAGAAGGGCTTTACCTCATCCTTATGGAATTGCCTTTTTCAAGCATCCATCATGGCTATGAGTACCCCTACAATCCTTACGCTATGCTGTATACATAATCATGTACGAACTCAAGAGTTTCAGACTTTGAATACTGTTAAACTGTATACAGTAAATTTTAACTTTGCTAATTGTTTCAAAGCAGTGAAACTCACATGATAGCTTTCATGTTTTTCTGATTGCTATTAAATGTGATTTGTAATACATTACTCCTATCATACCTCTAGTAAGAAATTCTCATGCAAAAATATTTTCCAGTGCATAGATGAGTAATAAGCTAAACTACAACTGATACACAAAAACAACAACAAAGTTGAAAAAAGTCAAAACAACTTAGTCTTTTAAAAACAGTACTAAAATTCCCCTGAAACAGAGCATTGAAAGGGTAACACTAAACCTTTAATGTGAACTTGCTCACTGGGAGTGTGGATACAGGTGTAAAGCAATTATTAGATTTGATATCTGAATGAACTCAGGTTCCCATTAGAGCCTGAATGCTTCAATGACCCTATTATTTTCCTTCCAATGCTCCCAGACCTGATCAACTTAATTATTCTGACTAGTGAAACATTTAGGACGTGAAAGTATGATTTGCTTTAAACCAAATGAGACAACTGAAAGTACTTCATAAAATAACACAGAAAAAGAACAAGGTATGTGATGTGATGTGCCAAATCCTGGAAGAAGGTCAGGTCTAATAACAGGAACAAAGAAACAGAAAGAGATCCACTGCAATAAAATTACATTTATTCAGATATTTTCCCTTGAACTTCTAATTTGTAACCTTTATTGCATCTCATGTACAGTGAAAAAGGTCTATCTTATGAATCAGAAGCGTGGAACAAATTCCAGAGAGTACATAAACTAGATCTGCTTCAGTAAGAAAAAAACCCAAACCTCAAAATGAGAATGTCTCCCCTTTCATGACTACACACACACTTTTTGCATTTGTCCAAAAGTAAAATTAAATCCTCTAATAAAAATCATTTTGCATCAGAGAGGACAGATTTGCTGATTTAAAAGACGTGTTTCCCTATTTTAATTGTACCTACTATTTTACTGTTAAGGAAAAGTGTGTGACATTGCAAAAATATGTATTCACATTTTGAACAGATTTGGTCTGATACTAATAAATCATACTCTTGATAAATAATGTAATTTAAAATGGCTTCCAAAATGTCCTATTCCCAGCTCCCCTATTAACGCTACTGCTCTTACAATTTGTATTTGCTTTGAAAGTAAGTTGACTGTAAGGTTACAAACAGGACAAAGAAATACAGACGGTAATAGGTTCTGAACTTCAAGTATACAAGCAGCCATAAAGTTAGCATCATCTTATCCGAATGCATTTGTCCTTAAAAAGAATCAAACTGACATCAAAGTGGTCCCCTTGCCCCTTGCCTCCTTTCACTAATGATATGTAATGGCTGCTGAGCCTGCAATAAATGTGTTTATGTCCAGCTAGATTGCCATCATTTTACAATCTAATCTGATACTTTTAAGAAAGAAGAAAGTCGCGAGAGACCCGCACCAGCTTGTGCTGAAGGCATTTCTTGACATCAGCCTTCACTTCGCACTTCAAATGGAAGTATTCGATTTGACAAAACATACAGAAAGCCAAGGGAGAAGGCTCTTCACCTCTTCTCTGAAACTGCCTGATAGAAGTCAATACCAATTCCTTTACAAAGTTACAATCAAAACCTGACAGATGAAAGTCAAAGGGGAAGATTTCTAGCTACTCCTTACAATATTTTATTAAAGAGGGGCGTAAGAATGTGTTTGCCTCCGTAGGATCACCCCCACCTCCACTTCTCATTTTTATCGGTTAGCAGTTTAAATACTGGAAGTTACATTTCCCATGCATAGACACTTTATTCCTTGCATAGAACATGAAAGTAATGAACTCAAAGACAGAGAAAAAAAGACAAAGCTGTCTTTCCTGTAAAGGAATTTCTTTCAGAACAGGAACTGGATAGCACTCCTGAAAAGCAAGTATTTCCTGCTGTTTCATTTAAACTGGCTACCATAGTTTTTCTCCATATCCAGACAATGACAGCCCTAGTCAAAAGCAAACTTTTCCTTGTAGCCTGCAAAAGTCTGTCTCCTGTATTTTTCATGCATCAGAAACAAATTCTCTTTACATATATATATAAAAAAATCTGCAATAACTTGTAGTCTACATGTAAAATGAAATATTTTAAATAATACAATAAAGGCAGACTATCTATAATTATTTTTTGATTAAATAAAATATCAGCATTTTTTATTCATGGTTAGGTTAACATTTACAATTCAGCATTTTGCAATATTTAAATGGAATTGAATATGCTATGAGAAAACTTAAAACTACAACACTCCTGTATGACCGGCTGGCACAGGCTGTAGTCTTCTGTGCCCATCCGTACCTTCATTGTATAACATTAAAGAAAAGCTCCTATCTGAGCCTGACAAGATGATCTCATCACCACTTGTTACGTCTCTGCATACCCCAACTGTGAATAACTAGATACTGCATGTGACTTATACTATGAATTATTTGCAACAAAGGCATAAGCAGGTTATGTGAATGTGAAACTGCTGCTTATTAAAAGAATTCATACAAGAAAGTAATTTAGACTATACCTGGCAGGCTCTGAAGTAAAATATAACAGCTTTTAGGAACTTAGGAGTCCAATTCTTTCTTGGTTGAGCACAGACAACTCCATTATGATTCAACGTGAGACCTCAGTGCTCACATAAGGCAGAATTTGACCCTTTATGTTCTTATAAAGAATAAAAGTATAGAAGCAGTTCATGCCTTGAGAGGGCAACAAGTTTTCATTAAAGAGCTCAAAACAGTTTCTATTTATTAATACTTGTATCTGAGGAGTGTCATTTCCTAAGGCTTCCTGTGCTATTTCAGTAATAACTCTCTCAGATTAGTGGAATCCCCAAATTAACACCTGATCATTCCACAATCCTGATCTATTTTGCTTGCAAAATCTGCCCCTGTATCCATTCCCCACCAATACAACTCCTTCTGATGTAATTGCAAGGAAGAAGGGCAGGGTAACATGAATTACAGCACATGCATCTGTTACTCAGATGGCTCCTAAGAACCTGCGAGTGTTTTAGGACTGCCTTAACAGCCCTTTTGCAAAGACTAAGGGGACAACGATGTTTAGGTGTACTATCATTGTCTGCTTCTTAAAAACAGGTTTAAAAACTCTAGGGCTTTTTAAGACCATACACCAAAATATTACTTCCAAATGAGTCTGACTACCTAAATGAATCCCTATTTAAAAAAAAAATGCAATTATATAAATACAGACACAACCATTCCAGAAGCAAAATACCTTATGTACACCTTGTAATTTCTTTCCGAGGTCAAGCTTTTCTGCCTTTCCCAGATGCATAACTGCAAACCTTTCCTTTACTAAACAGCGAGCTGTGACAGTGCTGATAGCCAGTATTATGCATTATGAAGAGGGCCCTAAAAACACGTTATCTCTGTTAAAAGCAAGACCAGCTCTGGCTTAATAGACACTAAAGAACGTATCCCATCAGTAACAAGAATATGTGGCAAGTTCTCAATGTAACTTCCAGAAGTTTTAAATAACAATTTCAGCTGATTTTAAAAGAAAAATAAACAATATAGAGCTGAAAAGAAGTTAAGCTCTTATAACTGACTGCAATATCTTCACCCCACTACTTCTACCAAAAATGCTCTTGAGGTCACCAGTTAATAGATGATACCTTAAGTACAGCCCACAAGTGTTGCACTCTGGACAAATGTCAAAAATGGAAAACTAATTGGCATCTTTCAACCTCTCAATACCAGAGCTATAACCTTTTATGAAATTCCTTACCATTTACGAAAGGACCTCCAGAGCAAGCAATGCCAAGGTTAACCTGGTTTTGTCAGGTAGTGATACAATCTTAACATTGCTTACACATTTTAAAAAATATTGTGTTAAATGTATGTTGTCTTTTAAGCACTTTTAGTTGAAATTAACTTACACTACAATTCAAAGCTAGGTAACAGACGAACGAGTTGAGAAGTATTTTTCCATGAATTTTTAACTATTATTTCGATTCAAAAACAACTACATCCAAATGTTAATGCCAACATTCATAATATGAATAACAACATTTTTACATACATGAATGCTAAGAAAGTAAAATGATAGTAATGTGCTGACTACACCAGAAAATCAATCCTTCCTTCATAACTTCAGGCATGACCTTCTTCTTTAAAATAACATACTCATCCAAAAAGTTTCTGGCAACAGTCTTTAGTTTTCTCTCTGGGAGATCTTATATAAACATAAACAGATTCCTCTCTGCTCCTTTTGGTGTTAAACAAGTTTATCTAGTCACCCTAATCTTAATTAAGATAATACAGGACTGCTGTTTATGGACACCTACCTGTTTGCTCACTTCTGCCATGCAGTCCGGCTTCTCTGCAGCTTTGCTGTCCGTCTCGCTCACTGAAGAACTCTATTAGCTGTACTGTGCTTGGAAAAATACACTTCTCCAGCTCCACCGAGCAGTAAGAACTGCTGTTCTATGCTTTTCAGTCTCACATGGTTACTGCATTGTTTCTGAAAGTTAAACTCCTTCATACCAATTGCTCACAAACCTCCTGTGTTCTCTGACCTCTTTGTCAGTTATTAAGTTCCTTAATACATTATCTGCCAGTTATTCTTCCCTGACATACTAAACTTATACTACATCAAAATTCTCTTTAAGATAACACTGATACCACACTCCAACTTCCGCACTGATAATTGAAAATGAGCTGCATATATAACTATGAACAGGGGAACTAAGAACTGCTGAGCACATCTATTCTGAGCAGGAATAGAAAATCACCTCTACTTGCTCAACTCTTGCACAAGCCAGATACCATAAACTCTAGGTAACAAAGACAACCATAAGAAATCCTGTATTTCACCTTTTTGTTTAGCTAATAAACAGTCACTAGATGCTTTTGTTATTTATTTATGCTTCTACCAGCAAGAATCTGAAGCACAACATACAACAAAGGACTGGTTAATTATGTTCTCCCACCTAACTACACTACAGGAGAACATGATTTCCCATGACTCTACTTCCTTGGTTCCAACAGTGATGAAGACGGAAAGAAAAAAAACCCACAACAAACCAAAAAAGTATCTCAAATGCTTTCCCGTACTTCATTAGTAGGAATGACAAGGTCAGCTTCATTTCTCTTACTGTTTGTTTCAAACCTCCTATCCCATTCTCAGCCTTTGTCATCACAAAACACAAACCATAAACTATCACAGAGACTCTTCAAATCTTTTTGGAGTCCTCCATTAACTTCCTCTCCACACTGATCTCACTCTACTCATACACCTGGTTTTGCTTTGATTTGTAGGTGAACATGCTTCATTTTTACCTGCTTTTCCCTCTCAGTATTTTCAGAACATGGCTATATAGCCTTTCTTCCAAAAATTTTGATTGATATCCACAACATTAGGTAAGCACCTCACCATTCCCCATGCTGCTCGATATCTTGAAAAAAAAGGAGACAGTCACTCAGTCTTTTTATCTATCCTGATGCAGTGGGACTAAACCAGCCCACTTACTCAGCTCATGCAATGTGTGTGAACATAAAGCTTGAAAAAATATATCCATATTCACTTGGGCTGGATGGGAAGCTGTAATGACACCTTATACAAAGATGCTCCAGAAGATTTTTTGAATTTAAATTCTGCTCTTCACCCTTCTCCAGACTGAAGCGATAGAAGGGAAGGCTAAGGCAAGGAGAGCTTTGCCATGTGTAAGGTAGCAGAAGAGGCTCAGAACAGGTTACTGCTGAGAGTGAAGAAAAATGAGCAAGTCATTCAGGGACAAATCTTGGCCTTAGCATCTGCTGAACACAGAGGACCTGATTTGCTAATAAGGATGAGGGTTGTTGGGTAATCTTTTCCACTGTCACATGGAAGAGACTTTAGAATTCCATGTCTCCTCTTTAGATGCCTTCTAGCCTTGAAAATAGTGTTTTGTGTCACAAATTAAATACAATTTTTCTTTCCAACTTTTTTCCCTTTTAGAAATCTAGTTTACGGTACCACTCCCAAACTAGTCTTAACATACAAACAAGGAAATTATGAATTACGGTGGAAGAAAAGAAAGTCAGGAGCCTCTGTTAAGGGTGGGAGAGAGTAGGAACTTACACAGATTTTGCTGCCAGATAAAATGATTAGGAAAATACATCCTTAATGCCACTAAAATCACATGAATCCATCAGATATTTTTTGCCCAAAGCTGGCAATGTCCTTTAGAATTATGTTTTTGCTGTATGCAAACAGTTTTAACTACAAGCCCCTTCAATTTCATCTGAGGGAATATTTTTACATGCTTGAACTAGTTTCATCTTTACGAAAAAAACAAAGACAGTGTGTTAATGGTTTACACCTATTTGTGATTCACTAGACACTGTGGCCCTTTAACTGTCACCCATCTCTTCCTTGTATTTTCTTATAACTCCTAAAGTCAAGGAATCCTGCTTGCTTTTAAAGCCAAAGCAATGAAAATCACCAACAGCTTGTCCATTGTCCACCAGGAACAGAGGGAATCAGATTTCAGAGCACACAATGCAAAGCCTGTTCTGTTGAGTTAAACTCTTGATCAAAGGACATGTTACCTTTTTTGTTTGTTATCTCTTTAACTGGATGTTCTCGACAGCATTTTCTACAAAACAGGACTGAGACTTTGCTGAACACTGATGATAATTCTTGTTGATGTCCTCGTACTTCTCTCTCACTAGATACTCAAGGAAATGAGGCAAACTTCAAGAACAAGTGACATTTTTGAGGCTCTTAAACTACTTCATCAGCTGTTTACGATGAATGAAAAAAATCAATTAACAAACTTCTCTGATTTTCCAAACTAATATTTCAATGGAAAATAGCAAGAAAAACAGTTGCAAATATAAGACAGTCTGCATTTCAGCTTAAGAACTTGACTTGCAAGTTAGCTAGGCTTTGGATACAGAAAGCCATCTCTACAAACTTTTTTTTATGAAGATGGGAACTTTTTAAAATCTTTTTTTTAATTCTATGAAATTTATATCTGCAATTTTGAACTATCCTACTCAGCAGTAATGGAAAAGCACACTGTAAATGAAAAATTTTCAAAAGCTTTAATACAAAATTTGTTACAGACTTTTTTTCACAAAGTATGCAAGTCTTGCCACTTACATTCCCAGTAGTCTACTGACTGCAGTTTAAGGCAAATAATTATTTCATAAAACAGCATGCTTGCAAAGGGACAAAAATTATATCTATAATGCAGAAGAGAAAACAATGAGGAAGATAAATACTCTTAAGTATGAAAGTATTTTCATATGCCTTTTTAAAATTTTTGACAAGAATGCGTTTAAATACTCTTTGAATGACACAGATGCATAAACAGTAAAAAAGAGTCAAAGTGCTAACCGCAATTTGATTTATTGTGTTTGTTTTGAGTTATGGTTCAAAAATAAGCATTATGTACTTCAAGTTCAGCACAGCGTGAGACAGCCATAATGTCTGGAAAGTCCAGTGGGAAGGATTAGTAAATGTCATGATACCTTCAGGGCACAGTAGATCCTTAAAATAGGTAATAATTCGAGTTTAAACAGGAAAAGTACAGCAGGGTGCCTTGAAAAAAAATGTGCATCAGGCTGAAAGTCCACTAACTTAAGCTTAATGATGAGCAAACTGAAAGGTCACTGCATTGTGATCAGCGTACGTTCAGTTACAGCTGTTTGATGTGACCGACGCAATCATTTAGCAGTCCAGCAAAAGGACTATTAAAACAGTTCTAGTCACACAGTGACTCTTAAAAAAAAAAATCATCCTCTTTCCTTCTATGGTATAACACATATATGATGACAAAACTGTTCACAGAAGGGACCTTCTGAACGTTAAACAAAAATGTCTTATATGCTTTAAAATAAGTTTATATGTTTATGTATGTGCACATAAACACATTTTATCACTTAGAGAAACAACAGATTACATCTTTGAACATGCAAAGCCTCACTGGAAAAAATGACATAGTAGTTAATCTAAATAGCTGTTTAGTTTTTTATTTACAACACAGGTAATGACTACCTGTACGATGTCTAGAAGTTCAGAAGCTTTATAATAATTCAGTAAAAATGGTCATCACTTATATTACTGTTCACATATAGCCATTTGAACATTGATTAGCATATGAAAACAATTATGATTTTGCAGTTTAAAGACACTACAAGCAAATCGCTTCCAAACTAGTTGTAAATTTTAATTCTTTTTTAAAAAATGCTCTCACAGTAGGGCATTTCAAATATCTTTGCCATCTGAAATCTGAATAGAAAAAAAATACACATCTAAAAATATTGTCCAAAAATCCTAGAAATAGTATTAAAATGAAGTTCTGATAAACTGGCTAAATGAAGAACCAAAACCTTTTCCTTCAAAAAGGCTGAAATGGAATACTGAACTATTTTCAACACTTTTCCCAAAACGTTTTTGGAACAGAGAAGTCAACTTTAGGTTGACTAAACCTAAAGTCAACTGTAGGTTTAGGGCAACTATAGGTTTCTGTAAACAATATGGTTCCAACAAATTCTAAGTTTTCTGAAAATACTTTATTGCATAAATATATTAATTTTTTCCTCCTTAGGAAGATTTTTAAGCACTGACATAATTTTCCTTTTTTCTTGGATGCTCCCCATCCAGGGTCACCCCTGTCAGCTTTGCGGACAAAGCAGCTGTTATAATTGGAGTATTTTGTGCAACAGCTGCTGAGATTATTAGTTTCATTCTCATTTGCCTTCACTAGATCTCTCAACTTTAATGAAGGTGTTAACAGCATACTGCAATATTTTATTATGAAATATCTATGTACATTTACAGATTATTTTAACTTTATACTTCTGAGTTTCTTCTGAGTTTCTTCTGAGTTTGCTTGTAATAAAATTATTTTTTTCAAATTATTTTATTTCTATTATTTTATTTTTGCTTCATAAGATGAAGTACAAAAGGTTACATCTGCTGCTAAATGCCCATCTCTTTAGAAAGTAACAAGGAGATGTGATAGAAAGTTTCAGAATCTTTGCAAAACCCAAAACAAAGCGACAGTAACCATGAGGGGTTCATAATTTATTTTTTTGTGAATGAGCAATACTTAACAGGATTTTAGCCTGCAGTTTGCCAAGGGCTAACTGATAAGATTCATGATAGAGATCAGCCTGTTCTGCATATTAAAGTATGTCACCAAAACCCCCTCATGTTTCTAAACAAACAAACAAACAATTTTCAAAAAAGGAAGCATCTCCAATTTATCACTGAGAAAAATAATTCACAACCCACCAAGCATATTTCCTCACAATATTACATTTTGAAGTCTCTAACAAATGCATAGCACTGACCCTTTTGCATATAAAACATGAGTTAACTTAGTAGTTAACTTGTAAAGCAGTAAAATCTTCATGTACAATCTAATTTCACCTAAGTTGTTTAACAACTCGATCTAGCCACCACGGAAAAGAAAGGTGAACTTATGGAAGAGAGATTAGTGGCAGAAACACACTGAGTTCTGAACTATATCAAAGGCTAATAAGAGTATAAATAATTGGGTCTATACCGCTAACAGTCTGAGCAAATAGAGAATCTGGCTGCAACATGAAGAGAGGAGAGAATGGGCACAGAACACAGCAGTGATACCGTGGCCTTTACGTACCCCATACAAATTGGGTAAATGTCCCATGGGGCTGTTAGGTGGAGACCAATCTTTTCAATGCCATCAGTGACTATCCCATGAACAGCCCAAAAGACGAAAGGCAACCTTGAGGTTGGTGCACAATAGCTTTTAAAGGATATAGCTTAAAGGTCCATCCCACAACAGTAACTATATGGCACTGTGACTTAATTACATCCTTGCATGAGCAAAACCACACCAAGAATTGACTAGTTCCATTCAACTTTAAAAAGGAGGCCTATATAAAAAACAAACAAAAAGCCCCAAACAAAAAAAAAATAATAGTAAAGTTCTTTAAAAAAGTTAAGGGATGGATTACTCGCCTCTTACAGGTTGCATGAAGAATGCTTAAACATACCTTATGCAAAAATACACAGCAAGGACATACCAAGTAACAGCAATAGGTTTAAGATGCAGGGGGAAAAAAAAAAGGTGTGATTATGCCATGAGATACAGGAATTTGGTATAAACAAGCAAGCTTCCTTCCAACTGCTTAAATCTTGTCTAAACTAATGAAACAAAGAAGCATGATCTTTGCATCACAGCTCGAGTACTGGGTATTACACATGCACACAGGACAACATCAAGAAATTTACAAAGACAAAACAAACCCTGATAAAAAATACAAACGTTATTTCCATTACTATTTCTACTGTAGCATATGAGTAAGGGCAAGAATATAAAGGTTTTTCAAAACTCCCCGAAAACTCATAGATATCTAGTAGAATTATTTCCTATCCATCTAAGTGGTGCTGAAAATCTCACTAAGTATCTTTAAAAAAATCCAAGGTCAAATACAGAGTCAGCACTTAAGCAAACCACTTAGCCCCAGATATTCTGGGTCTAATCCTAGTAGTTTAGCCAGCAGTTAAGCTGTCTTTCCTTCTTTCATTCTGAAAATGGCTTAATCATCCAGTCTGGCTTTATGCAATTAAAAATCTCTCTGCCTGTAATTGGCAACTGATGTAACTAAATGTTAATTCTTATCCTACAGAATTTATACTTAATCCATAATACTAATATTGACCATATTTAGGTAATACACTAAAATTATTGATTCTTCCATCTCCAATCCCCCCCACCATTGCAAAATTTACTTTTTGTACAAAACCCCAAATTAATTCATATCATATAGTGTCTACATTTCTTCCTTATAAAAGGAAAACAATTCTGTTTTTTAACATAGTTTGTCTTGCTCTTTCTTTCAGATGACCTATAATGTGACTGTTCATATGAACTACAAAGAGGTTGAAGAAGTTGGGCTTGATTGCCCCTGTGAAGAGAAGGGCTAAGAAGGGATCTAACAGCAACCTTCAGCTGCCTGAAGGTGAATCACAAAACCTGACTCAAATGCTTCTTGGTCACGGCAGAAAGTAAAACAAGAGACAGCAGTCCAAACCTTAAATGTTAGGAAAAAAATTTCTACACTAGGAATGCAGGGCAGCACTCAAATGGGTTACCCAGGAGGTTATGCAGGTTTTCAGGACTCGGTTTGACAAGTCACAGTTGACTCCATCTAGTGCAGCGATAATCCTGCTTCAAGCAGGATACTGTACTAGATGATTTCCAAAAGCCTTTCCAAACATTTCTCACACCCTATCAACTCCCCAATTCTTGGCAAGCACATATCAGAAATAATTATTAACATGAGTTATTTTTGGCTTGTCATTAGTATTTACATTCATAGACTTAGCAGTTCTAAATGCCAAGGCTTTGGTTCCAGTGATATTTTTCAAATAGGAAAGGGTTTTTTTGCCAATTCATCATTTCTAATCTGTTCAAAGCTTAAGCTAGAACTCTTCAGTGAGATTTCTTCACAAATAAGTGTACATAATGAAAATAAATTAACATCTATTATTTAGCTTTGTTCTTAAAATAGTTGACATATGCCCACAGGCGAAAGCATATATTTAAAAAAAAAACCACAAAAGTTATGGAGAGGGGATCTTCACCACTTTTGAGGACGCAGTGATACGATATGATAGATAGCTGCCTGATAAAATCCTTATTGCATAAAACTTCCAGTAATGGTTCAGAATTTAATAGATGTAAAATATTATTACTAACACATTCATAACTACAACAGCCCTAGTCAGGTATGACTGAACCCATAATACAGGCATTTAAGCAGTTCTGCTATGGATATGGTGCAGGAGCTCTACGGTTTTGGGTATGTTTATATCCTGCACCCATGGCGCATGTGCTGGTCACATGCTAGTTGCAGAGCTACTAGTTATCCTTCCTTAATTTGATTATGCCTAGATTTCTGATGGTTTTCACCAAAGAAACACAATACTGACAGAATCTGCTCTATAACAGCAAAGAATATGAATATAACAAGAAGAGAAGCAAGCTTTGGCAAACTCTTCAGATATCACTGAGATTTCTGAATGCTGTGTACCACAGGAAAAATGACATATACATGAGAAAAGAGTCAGCACAGGAAACAGAAGGGAATTAAGAAGTTAAAAGAAACAAAAAGGAAAAAAAACCCAAACAGTACTGACTGCTTTGTGAAATACCAAGAGAAAATGGATTTCTGACATCTGTATGGGGTTTCGGTGTTGTGGCTTTTTTTGTTGTTGTTTTGATACTTTTTTGTGGCCTTACAGCAAAGACTGTGTCTGTAAGGACAGGAGTGATTGACAGATGTCTCTCTAGTGTGCATGGTCTGAAAAAACAAAGCACAAGCAATTTCAGCTTTGCTTTATTCTAAATATATGACATATGCTGAACTTTTAAAAAAAATTTTAGGGCAACTTCAAGGAAATAGTAAATTATTTGGTCTAAAACTGTTGTAATAACCTTTTTGATTCTACTTTGAGTTGTGGTATAACTTTCAGTCACCACTGAAAAGTGCATCTGCCAAGAAAACCCTTGCTCAGGGTAGAATTATGGTCCAAACAGGACTGAAGAGAGGAATCATCAAAAGGTACAAAAGAATAACGTGCTGTCATCTCATATGCCCACAAAGTTTGAATATACATGGGTGCTGAAGTCAAAACCCCAATGAGTCCTGTCTGGAATGCAAACCAACCCATTTCAGGTGAAAGTGCATCAAATTCTCCCTCCCATGTAAACAATATATCTAGTGAGATTTTGTGCTCTTTGTCTGAAAGACATAACGGGGGAAAAAAGGTTTCCAAACTAAGAAAAAAACTCAAAAAACATTACTAAAATAGATTTTATTCTAGAAAGTATAAATATTATTTTATATAGAAAGACTATGCATTATCAACAGGAAAGCAAAATAAGATACACCAACTAACTTCTATGATAGTAAAACAGAGCGGTTTTGACCTACTGACTAAATATTTTCCTGTAGCTTCTAGTAAACCTGCTTGTTATCCCAAAAAGGATTGATTTCCACTGTCATTAGAACTAGAATTTAAAATACTTACTCAGATTTAATTGCAAACATGCTTTTTGAAGCTGGACTTCAGAAACTAAAATATCATTTAGATTTGCAAAACTCGGGATCACTGAGGGCTGAACATTCTATCCTCAAGCTCAGCCTAAACACAGAAGGTACAATAAAATACAGACAAGTAATTTTATTTATCGTAAACAGACAGATGGGATGACATATGGGTTCAAAATACTGTAGAGACTCCAAGCCTAAAGCTATAAACATATACATAATATGTAGTATATAGGTACATTTACCATGTATGTACTGTATGTATATTATGTATATATGTATACTAATATATATGGGATAAATCATGGGATTTGGGAAAGCTGATCAGAAATCTGTCACAGTAGGAAAAACAAGGAAGAGAAGTTAATGGGAAATAACACAGCTCAGGAAAACATTTTAATACAGCTTCAGGTAAGACATTAAAAGGCGTGCAGCAGCACACACAAGTTAAATAAACAGAATAAAGCAAGCAGAGAATAAAACTACCTCTCATATTTTGGAAATATAAAGCCATGCTACATGGTGGATGAACATTCTGTGAAGAAGAGCAGCCTGGCCTGTCACTACACGAGAATATAAGGTGTGGGGACAATATGGCTCTATATTCACTGATACCTCAGACTAAAAAAATCTCTCAGAGGTCCTTGTGATTGTGATTGAGGAGCAAAAATAACTAATTAATAAAAACACAGCCATTTAAATATAAATAAAATAATAGACAATAACCAGAAAAACAGGCTGTAAAGTGAAGTGGTAGTTTTTTGTAAGGTAGTCTTAGAATACAAGTCTTTGCTTTAACTTTAGCTTTCCTTTAAAGTAAAGTTGACCACCCAGAAACCAATTCTAATCTTATTCTACTCAATTTATTTTTAACTTTTAAGATAGCATTATACATGATCTATGCATATGGCTACATAAATTCTTTATTAGAACTTGTATGAAAAGATGTTCTAAACAGAGGACATACAAGCAGCAATCCCCACCCGAAATAATGTACATTTTAACCCAGTTGAGGGGAAAAAAAAAATTAAAATGCAAAGAAGGATTTATGAATTGAATTTATTTTTATCTACCAGTCAGTCTAAGTTGAAACATGAATAACTGATTTAACACGGAAATGGTATTCAAATATTTGACTCCAATCCCCTATTGCTTCTAAATTCACTCAGAAGTCAAGATTATTAACTCTTCCTGACAGAAAATCAAGATTTAATGATCATCTGATAACCCTTAGGAATTACAAAGTGAAATTAGATGATAATACAGATAAAATAAAATGTTTTTACATATATAAGAAAAACATCATGCAGAATATCTGTTTAGGCATTTCTTTTGGGGCAGTAACTAATTTTTAAGAAAATACAGAGTAAAAAAGTATGTTTCGGTATGTACAGTAAAAAGTTTACAAGCAAAAAGGGGACCTTCATTAATATCTGCGGACCTTTTCCCATGCTACCCTCTACTTAGATAAAATAGACAAACAGAACCCCTCAAGCACACCTTCAAAAGAGCCTGTAATAGGAAAATGTGTGAAAGAATTTTAACCCAGTGACCTTGTTGCAACAATAATGCCTACTTTAAGACAACATTTCTTTCAAGATCAAGCTGTCTATTCACCATGGCACATCAGGTCAAAATGGTTAAAATAATGCGCTTTGTACAATTTTATAGAGAAACTGATTTCAACTTAGTAAAAATGATATGCTGTAAATGATTTTTAGGTAAATTTTTAGCTTTCAGGTCATGTCTGCAGAGAAGTAACATTAGAACTAACAGTGGTGTGAAAAAAGGAGATGCACAAACTATACAGCCTGTGCATTGATTTTTTTTTTTTGCCCCAGAGCTCGCTCTGCCAGCAGAAACACTTTAAAACCAAGTACAAGCCAACGACAATTTATTTATATGTGACTGTGTTCATTTTGTATTTTGTATATTGTTTAACGAGCTTCATACTTCAAAGCAATTAAAATTGTATCTCTCCAATGTACACACATTGCCTTTTCTTAACGCAAAGTTACTATAAACACGAAAAATTCAACCAGGGCAGCATTCTGTCTAGCACTGAGTAAAAGATTACACCAGAAAATTTAAGAGCCAAAGTGAGCTCTAAATGCAGTTGCAGTATATTCTGGTTGTAATAAAAAATCCTGATAGATGATTCTCTGAAATCTTTTAGTTGTATAAACTTGAAACAGGATTTAGAGGTTCCCACTAATCTGACCTGTGAAAAAAATTCTTGCTGATGCCAAATCTCTTTGTTTTACCCTGACCATTTCAGCAGTACACGTCAATTGGAAGAAAGAAGGGTGGGCGCATGCCCTACTCTGCAATGTAACACCAAGTTATTTTCAGGGAGACCAAAACAGCTGAGAGATTTTCCCTGATCTCAGATACTAATATAAGTGGTTTCAAGCATTGGAACAGGCTGCCCAGGGAAGTGGTTGAGTCATCATCCCTGGAGGTATTTAAAAGATGTGTAGATGAGGCACTTAGGGACATGGCTTAGTGATGGACTTGGCAGCGTTAGGTTAATAGTTGGACTCGATAATCTTAAAGGTCTTGTCCAACCTAAACAATTCCATGATTCTAAGAAATGTTAATTGCTTGAATGAAAGCCACAGTAAAATCTCCAATTTTTGCTTTCAATAAAATCTTAAGACCTATCAATGTGAAATACAAACAATCCTTTATAAAGCACAGTTTGATTTTTTTTCTTCCTTAACATTCCTGTACAGCAATTGACAAAAGATTTTGGAGACATTATTTACATCTTCAGAAATGATGGGTGAAGATGAAAGATAAGAAGAGCATTTCTTTTCTCCTTATCTCAATTCTAACTCCTTCAGCATTTTTGCTGTCATCATTTCACCTAAATGTAGTTTTATTTTTAACAGTATGCTTCTGACATTGGCAAATGGCTTCCACATATTTCTATGACAACTCCACACATCTAAATCGTGCATTTATTCCACTTAATTTTTTCATCTGTATACAGTTCTTGATTTGTATACATCACCAGTATTAAGTGGATTGCAGAATACAGACTGAGTTAAAGGTGAAAGCTTCTTTGAGTTGTCCTTCATTCTAAATTTATATGACTTCTGGGTTTCCTGATGATTCCATTCTTACCTATAAAATCTATTTCTTTGTATTTTAAACATAAAACTTAAAAGGCACACTGAGAAGTGCTGAATATCTTAAGTAGTATACGAGGCACTTGGGACTTGCAGGAAGTAATTAACTCTCTTTTCCCTTTAAACCCCTCCTTACTCTATCTTCCCATTCTGCTTTGTTGATTTGAAAAAGTATTTTGAGATACCATCTGGCTATTAAAGAGGAAGAAGGAAGCTTTAAAAGCAGCCATACTAATAGTGAAAAACACTCACCCAGTACACACACCAAAAAAGAATGGCCAAAATAATTTATGTTCAATGTGTCAATGACTTGTTTCTTCACTTAGGGTTTACAATAAAAGCAAGAAAAGCAACATGAAAGCTGTTTTGAAAAGCCATTTCATATTTTTTTGTTTAGGTTTCAGGTAGGTTTCTCTATAAGTATGAATTTTCAGAATTACATGCAGTTGATCTAATCTTAAGAGTTTCCCCTGAAACTTCCTTCTCCAACCCCTGTCCCCAAACATTCTGAACTGGATTATGTCATTTCAATGGGCACTGAGCCTTGGATTGAAACACAAACAGAACTTGGGGAAGAAATTCCTATGAAAGCTCATATAACAATATGGCAATCAACAAACTCACAACAGAAAATGTTTTAGACTGGCAATCTCAGCATATCTGCATAATAATCAAGTATCCCTTTAAAAATTACTACAAAAAGCATAGATACATATACATTTATAAATAAAGAACAATATTATTGTATCTACTGTTAGTAATGATTAAGGAGACAAATACCGTTAGACATGTTCTAGAGAGAAATGGCTGATCAAGGTGAACTTCTTAAAGGAACACAATTTTGTTCCCAAATAATACAAAAATAAGTTTCAATGCCTATGTCATATGACAGATTTCAGTAAAAATAACGACTTTGCATATCTGTATTTAGCCATGAATTTGCTTGGTCATTTTGGCAGTGAAGTTCTTGCTACTTTTCTCTATGAATTCCTCAATCTCCAAAGCATTTTAGTTGTCCATGAATCTACAAAATGTAAGGTAATTATTTTACCTGAAGACCTTTCCTCTAGGATACCTGAGTGATTGGAATACACATTTAGTAACAGCTGTCTAGCACAGATCAGTTCGACATACAGTGTTGACGTAAAGTGTATGCATCTCCCTAACGTTTCCATACAGGGAAGCTCAGCATTACATATAAAAGTTAAAGTAAAATGTTGGTTTAAGTTAATCTTCCCCCTTCTAAGTATATGTAAAGGTAATGGGAGGGGTGAAGCATTAAAAGTGAATGATACGAGGACACAACTGAGATGCAGGTTGCATTGAATATGTGAAATAGAAGTAACAAGGAAGTACCTCGGAAGTTTAGTGAGCAATATAAAAACACATGGAAGCTCAAACATGCAGCGAACTCAGCCTATAAAAGTAACCAAATCTATGACCCTCTACAGTCATAGAACCTGATTTCAGTAATGCTACTGAATGGTAACCTGAGTTCCTAGGAAAACAACATCAGTTGTGAGATTTAGGATCATTTTGGCATTTTTAATACAGCTTCTTATACCATCAGCTTGAGTGAGGAAAGACAGGTAAAAATATAAAGATGGGAAGTGGCAATGCATGCAAAAAAAAAAATATAGGTCACAGTGAACATGGAAAAAAAAATTGAAGTAAATGCAAGTATTTAAGAGAATGCAATAATCTTTGCTACTTAATAGCAATACAGAGGCATCAGTCTGTCATCAAGGAATAACTTGCTCAAAAGAACCTGCCTGAGTAATATTTTCCCTTCATAAAGGGTAAATATCAAACATTAAAGTTATAGAAGGAACTGGATAAACTTAAACAACCAAATACAGGAACTTTAAAACAACTTAATATTTACCGAAAAGGAAAAGCAGACATTTACTTGAAGTATTTCCATAAAACACTACTGTTCCCCTAAATTCTTTCTATATACAAACAATAATCTATATCAATTACTAAAAATTTTTCACTGGCAGTATATGTCCATCTTCTATATCTTAGATCTGAACTTTGAATAAGGCTCAAGTTTATGGCAACCTTAAGTGTTGGATGATGATATTTTCCCTGCAAGCTGCTTTCAAGTACATGATGTTACAGGTTTTTTTAAAAGTAAAAATCTGCAGAGTTCATATGTTAAAAACGTCATGCGGTAAATCTAAGCTTTTATGCAGAAGGTGTTCTGCATAGACTCATGAAACCTGGTAGGAGTTTGGACAAGAAAAGTCATATAAAAGATGCTTTAAAATTCTTTGATATCACCCTTCCTGTTTCAGCATATAAATCTCATGTGCTTTAACTTAAAATTGCTAGCAGTTCATGTCAAGACCACCAGAAAATGAGCAGGAAATAAGTTTTAATATTTATTGTACATTTTGGCAGCTGTTCAAGAGAGCAGTGCTTAATTCCCCCCTGTTCATCACATGGGGATATAGACAGGATAACAACCCATTTTTCTGCATAAAGCGTTAAGAGGATAGGTATTGCCATCTTTGTTGGGAAACTGCTTGCCTTACAGCTCTCTTAAACCACGAGAACCACAGTCTTGCTCCTGAAGAGCTTTAAACTTTGCAGGCCAAACACTTACTCCCCTCCCAGCTTCCCTCCTTTCCCCTCAAAGAGTTGTTGTCTGCAATTTTAAATGCCAAAGTTGTAACATAAAAAATTACAGATGCTGGCATTTGTGGAACTGATGGAACTGCTGTGTTCCATGCAGTAAATAGAAGCAATAATGATAAATGATGCTAACAATTATGCTGTTATGGTTTTAAATCAACTACACACACAAAATTTCCCTTTAGATTAACATTCCCTAAAACCTTTATATTAGACTGGTCCAAGAAGTCCTAACACCTTGAATATTTTAATTAATATGCTTACCTCATACTACTAACCTATTTTAACTTCCTAAGACAAACCCCTACTTCAAGGTCAAAGGCTGAGATCCAGGATTACAAAATATATTTCTGAACATGATGAGAAAAAAAAAACCAACTCCTTTTTCACTTGAAGCTTCTTCTCAATCTCAATATAGAAGACAAAATTCTTTGTTTTGAAAACTGTCAATGACAACTTTGAATAACTCTAACTCCTACTAAGTATTACCTACCATATAGTCCCAAACACATTCCCTACAATTTCATCATTAAATTCAAATTCCTGTCCGCACCTGCTCCTCTGTTGCTCTTTACTATTCCCTCAGCTGTGTGGAGGTAGCTGTTTTGTATGGTCACAGTTTGTTCAAGCCTGAGATGTCAATGACCAGCAGAGTAGGAATTGCACATTTCAGAAGTCATACACATTTTATGAAAAGTATTAAATTATGGAATCTATTCTTTCTAGAAGATCTGTGACCAAACTGCAGATTCCTATATTTACAGCACTGTATGTATGTATACATATGGACATACATACATAGAAAAGTAGGGTTGTGCATACATATATACACACATACACACCGAACACACACACTTCTTCAGTTCTGCCAGACATTATCTAGTTAGTAAAAAGCTGATTTCACATTTATCACTATTAAATGATGCCGAAGTGTCTTTCTTCTCCTTCAGACTACAGGCATACACTTTAATGTTTCTAATAGCAAATTATATTTGACATTTAATTTAAAAAGCAAGTTACCCTAATCTAGAGCTCTACTACAACAATACTGATAAAGCAATGAAGCTTTCCATAGGACAAAACCAATTTTTTTAAGGATAATTTTAGTCACAAGTAATTGAAAATGTAATTTAGAATTCATTACTTTGCGTGGTTAATTGCAGCAGAACAGTTCCAAAAGATGATAATCCAATAAAGTAATAATTTTCTCCCTGAAACATGGTATCAGACTAAATAAAATAATAAAATGCAAATTAATAAGTATTTGAATTATATTGAAAACATTAAATGTATACCAACTTGTAATCCCGTCCTGATGCTTAGGCATTACACCTACAAGCATGTCCCAGCAATTTATAAAACTAACAATTTAGACAAATCTACAAAACTTACAATGGGGAGTTCTTATATCCTTAATTCACCACAAGGACAAAATGGTTTTATTCAATTATGACCATGCAATTAGTCCCCAACTCTTCTTAAGCTGAGAACAATGTATTTCCTATCCTCATCAGCTACAGAACACAACTATGCCAAGGCTTCATCTCTGTTCTACATGAATTTTGCACCTCTTTCATCAAAAGGAAAACTGAGGGCACGTCTTTCACCAAAGTATCTGATTTAAAAAAACACATGAAAAATCTTTTAAAGTGTCCAATCCACCTGCAGCTATTTAGCAGCAGCAGAACCTGTGACCTTATTCCTCTTTCATAAAGGGCACAGAAGCTAAATGAACTCCTTACCTGTGTTCCTGAAAAACAAAAGTCTGATTTGACCTAAAAATTTTTGCATCAGTCCCCAGAGTCTGTATCTTCTCTCTATCTAGCTTCAGCAGATTGAAAGGTTATCAGTAGGTACACGGTTGATGCAATTAAAGCCTTCTGAACATTTCTGCTGAAGATCTTTAGAGTAATTTAAGTGGTTTTACTATAGCTGAGTGGAAAAGAACTGTCATGCATGAACCACATAAGAAATTTGCTGTGCTGAGCTACATGGCTAATTTTAAATTATTAACATTGCACCTGAAGTTAAATTTTCTATTTAGCTAACGCAAGATGTCTTACTCTGGCCTAAAATATGGATTTTCCTAATAATTTTAATTCTCTAGGGCACAGATAAGTTTAAACTCAGAATATCATCTTCCCAAGGATGTGTGTCCCTGCAGAAAGACTGTAGTCTCTGGGTATACTCTAAAGGATTGTTTCATGATAGATTATACCTGACAGCACTTAGCAAGAATGTCACGTATCACAAATATTGGCCAATAACGTGCAGTGCAAAGACTCCAAATGTCAGCATGATATTAGAGGTATCAGAACACTAAACCACAGTATCAGAAACATTTGCAGAGACACTGTCATGATATTACAACTAGTGCACAGCAGTGCTTTCAAGATAAGTTTATTAGAATGTCTTTAAATACTTAGTTTTATAAAACATAAATACCATGTTCCTGTCTATTTTCATTTGTACATAATCCAGCGAGGGGATGTGAAAGTCAAGATGCCCGTGGGTTTTGCTATGCTAAGTCACCTTGACTATACCACCACATTTCTGCTGAAAGCAGGAAGAACGCACTGTACAATGTAACAGCCAAAACACCAAGGTTGTCTCTCATCACATTCATATTGCTCTTTTTCACCTCGGTCTCCCAAAAGCCTTAAATACTTTATTTCAGAACTGTAATATGTATTTCATTATGGTCACAATCATACTTTAAAACAATTCTTTAAAGAATCAGACTATATATTTGAAGTTGCATTAAAAAAGTCAACTAGCATAATGCAATTGACTAATTTTGAGGTTATACTTTCAAAATCAACACTGTCTTAAAGACAACTTGTTGCCCTTTTACATAACATGAATTCTGTTAGAATAAAATTATACATATCACAAGACCCCTATAGCTTTATCTGTACTGAAATCACTTCCAAACTGAACTTTCTCAAAATGTCTCTAAAATCTACACTAATTTGCTCTTTATTTAGATTGTGAATTATGCAACCAGATATGAAACTGGACGCCACTTTATCAACATACAGCAGACCCCAAAAAAGGTAGTTTCAGACACTTTTCTTTGAAAACAACAGAAACTCTAAGATGCAAGTATTTTCTTTGGTTGCTATAATAAACTCTAGTTCACTGTTGAAAAGTATTATGAATGACTTTGGAGAGATCTATTTCATCTGTAGATGGTGACAAGTATTCTGCTGGTCACTGGTTAATGCAGATCTTGTAAGGCACTACTTCTTTACCTTCGGATTTACAGTCCAGTGGAATTACCATGTTTTAGAACACATTATCCAATACCACTGCATAGATATAATTTCAGAGCAAAAAACATGAAAGGATGAAGCAGTATAACGTTATTTTGGCTATTTCTAAACTTTGGAGAAAGATGGAGAGTGACAGATGGAGACTACCAGAAGCGTGAAGCCACTGTATTTATTTATTACTATATTATCCTTTGTTATTTATAAAACCACTATCTTTACTTAGTTATGTTCATGGGAGATAATGATAATTTATGATCAGAGATATGAGCAACTATTACTAATTGTTCTCAAAGAAACTTTAGACTTATATGGATAAAGCCACATTTTTCAGATACAAATATGTGAACGTAAACACCAGATAATTAACAGTAATTAAAAGTATCTGTGAAGACTAACAACTCAAAATGGCTAACAGTCCTCTCCAGCCAATCTTGATACTAGTTGTACAGGAATTGAAGCAGCAGAGCTGTACTTGGTAGACATGAAAATAAAACACGTCTGGGACAGCAAAAATGCAAGGAGGCATGGTTTATTTCCACCTGAAAAATATTTACTCAAACACATTTACGCTTTTCTTGGAATAAACTGGGTTACGACAAGAAAAGTTTCTTTGAGCTATATTAGCACTAGAAACAAACATGCAATACAAAAGTAATTTTTTAATCATCTGTACTAAAAATTACCATTAGCTTCGAGTCGGCCAATTTGATTCTCTTTCATTATTTAACTGTTTCTTAGTATTTAATATGCATATTATTCAGCAAAAATTTGAAAATATTGGAGGATACAAAAAAAATACATGAAAATATTTCAGGCTGCATCTTCTGACCCTGAAAATATTTAGGGAAAAGGATGGCTTACTGCAGTGGAGACTCCATTCCACAGACAAATACTGATTGCATTTTGTGAATTCTTATGTCTCTTACCTTGTCAATAAAAGAACTGAAGACAAATTGAAATTTGGAATGCTCTGCCATCCTCAAAAAAATACAAGTAACAAATTATTCAAGAAAGGTCACTAATTAAGTGAAAGCTATGTGAAATAGAACAAAACGACTTTCATGATGATAAAAGCATTTTCTTATTCTAAGAGTGTGTGTTTTTCCCCCGCTGTAAAAATAAATACCTCATTACTTTTATATTCACCTTCTGAGGGGTTTAGTTATATGATAGTGATGATTCTTACTGCTTTTAAAGGCAGAAAAAGGCGAAGAAAAAGAACTTGTAATAACTCCAACTAAAAAGCTGTTTCCCTGATAGCACTCCTCTCAGCATGGTCTCACCCATTTCAAAGCAACTGTGTGATACTCACTTGTCACCTGGAAGTCCATCATAAGGAAAAATAAACCTAATCAGTGAAAGGGTTGCTATGATCTGCCATAACCCTTTCTTTAAAAAACTGCTTTAGAGTTTGGAGCACGTGGTTTGATTCAGTAGGCCCAATAAAGATCTGAATGGTTACCTGGAACAAGTCCGTTTGGAAATAAAACATATTTTAAAGATCAAGAAAAGAAATGCATATATTTAAAATTACCACTAATTCACAACTATGGGACCAAACAATCATCTTTGCATTGCTGATAAATATTCCCTCTTAATGAGCACTGACTATTTAACAGTGATGTCTGACACAAAAAGATGACTGCCATCTTCGCACTATAAGTAAGACTTGCAAGCTCAGCACACATATTTTATACACGTCATAGTACTTTATGTTGTACTTGTCCCAGGATATAAAAGCCTGCATTCATAAGATAAATTCCTTGACCAATAGCTGGAAGTACTGTAAATACCTTTACTCCTGCCTAAGTGAACCAACTTGTAGAATGTGGGGAGCTTTCCTTCTTTCTTCCAGGTCTTATTCCAAAGATAAAGTTCTAGATCAGGTATAATGATGAAGTGACTGTAACTTCAGTCTTAAGGCATTTACAGATAATTACATCCACTATTCTGTGAAACTAATATATGTATTATTAACCACACTTGTGTCTCCTACCCTTAGCTGAAGTAATTTGATCTAAGTAATGTAACTAGTTTGACAAAAAAAATTGGAAGAAGGCAAGCTGGCTAAACTAGTCACCTTATGTTTATAAAATCCTTAAAAAAATTCTTAGTGCAATATGAGAAGAGAGCTTGCTAACAATCACAGACTGCTGTGGTAATAGGTTCTATAGATTATATAGAAAAGTTATATTCTTACTTCATTATATGCTACTGCTTCAGAAATACACTGATATCATATGGAATGAAAATGGTACAGTTAATGTATAGAACCTTAACAAGGAAAAAGTATACATCCTGAACATTTCTGTTCCATAAATTTTACAGCAAAAAACTGAAGTAGCAGCAAGATCCTTTTTGTATAGAAAATGAGCAATAAACACAAATTGAACTAATATTTAAAGAAATAACTACAATTATTTTGTAATTTAAAGATTTTCTTCAAAGCATGACAATCAGATAAATGGGGAAGTGACATTAAAACTAACAGGCAACATAGTTTATCATAAAAAGAAAATTTACAAGTTAGATAAACTGAAAGTTTATAAACTGATAAAAATGAAACTATATATTGGCTTTCTCACACAAATTATTTGACATTTTGGTTTATTTCTTCATGCAGAGTCAGTTTTGAACTAACATCTGCTTAGGGACAATATAAAATTTTATGGCTTCATGAAATATTTGTGCCAGCACAGAATTTTTATACATGTATGTGTATGTCTTTATAGATACAAACATACATTTACATATGTATAATATGTATACAGACACATATTTTTCAGTCTCATTTTCTGCACAGCAAATATTACTTTTAAGTCCTGAGTATTCACATTATAGAGCATCAAGATGAAATGAATGATAAAAAGACATGGTATTTTTGGAATGATATTTTGACATTTACTTTAAAAGTGTTTTACCTCTCACATCTGTGATTTGCACCACAGACAGGTTGTCTAAAATATGTTCTTAAATATATCAGTCTAGCTTATGGAGCATTTTACTCGGAGATTGTTCTGCTACATTCAAATATTGTCTGATGTACTCCTGTGTATAACATGACATGAAGGATTTCTTCATAATTCCTTCTGAAAATTGCTACAATCAGGGCAAAGGCACACTGACAAACATGACAAGGATCATTGTCACCCTCTATGACTTTGAGGTAGATGTAACAAAAGAAAAAGCATCAAAAATCCTAAATAATGGAACTAAAGTATAATAGAGAAGAGGCATGACATTTGTTCCACTACTAGGTTCTTTTGCTTTTGGATTACAACAAAATTCATAACACTCTGAACAAATAACTAAATTATTCATTTTATGTTTGCCACTATTTCTTTACTCCACTATACTTCCAATTATAAACCATGAAGGACTTCATTACATGACAAACACAATTTGAATTAATAAATACATCTGCACAGCTATAGAGTCAAACTGGGCTGGAACTGCAGCTCCCATGGTTAACATCATGATCCAAGGATGAGAATGTTTGAGCATAGCAGAGATCACAATGGCAATGTGCCTTTTCAACAGCAACACTTCATACATATCTGAGAAAATTAGTTCATTATAAGGGAAACGTTTGATACTATCATTAACATAGTTTTACAATGAACTGCAGAGTTGGGTTTTCTTGTTATTTGTTTCTGTCCCCTAACCAGGAACCCTAATAGGCTTGTATTCTTATAAGAGGAGTGTGTTACTTTTGGACAGTTCTGTTTACAAATTTCTACAGTTTTATAGAGTAATGTGTTTTAAAGAGTAAGATGCCAAGTACTCATTTATGAGGGAATCAGTGCTATACTTCTAAATAATTCACCAATGACTAGAGGTAAAACCTGATATTCGAATTTATACCTTCATCCTCCTTCGCAGTGCTGCCATGTGGACTGGATTTTCTGACTCTTCATCAAGAGGTTTAGAAGCCTGTTGACTTTTTTGAAACTTTGTGTTTGGGAAGTTAAATGCTTAACTGCCAAATATGTTCTATTAAAATTTACTGACATAATGACTTGTAAAGAATGCCTTGTGAATGACCGAGTCCTATAAAACTTTACAACTTTTAAACATCTTCAATACATATACCCAGAGTGAAATCTTCAATATTCATTTGTGGCATTTTGCAGTATCTAAATCTGTATGAAACAACCACTGTCCAGTTGAACCCAGAAAAGTCAGGGATTCTCAGTCACTGAGTTTGTGCAAAGACACTCATAACCCTCTCTCACCCACATACCTATAACTAATAAAAAGTCCAGGTTTTGAGAGTACAGTGGGAACAACAGATCCTCAGAATGATTTCAAACTACGGATAATCTCTTATCAAACTACGGGCAATCTGTTTGGGTTTTTTTTTTAATAAAAAAAATAAACAGTCCATAACATTTTAGATGTAGCATGCATAGCTATACACATGCATAATTAATGCATATAGTTCACTACTTAGAAAACTCTTCCACTACTACTTCATACCTTCTCTTTGATTACTCTAATACTAATTGTAGAGGACATTTGTATAAGGAGTAACTAAATGATACACTCATTCTTCTTCAACACAATGCTGGAGTTCCTCTGTAGTTCACAATATACTATTCTTTAAACAGAACATCTAGAGATCCCACAAGAACTTTACTACCATTCAAAGTCTTATTTTGAGTATGAGTATTTTGCTTTGATATATTTATTGCTGATAGATAATTATTAGGTTGATTTGTTTTCCAAATTCACAGGTAATATACTATATGAGTTATGAATTTATTTAGGTTTCTATCAAGATGCACTCTGCTGTTATAATCGCTGTTTAAAACAGGTAAGTGAGAAATTCTGTAAGCGTTAAGTAAATCGGAACTAATAAAAAATGAGTAAAAGTTAAGTACACCTTCTAAATTTTGCCTATATACAGAAGAACAAAAACACAGACCTCTAGTTTCTATAAAGTGAAAGCATTCACAAAACAAAGCATAAAAGCACATAAAATATGAAGAGAACAAGCCCATACTCTCCATATGTTTTAAGAGATATGGCCAAATTTTCAGTCTAGTTAAGTCTTATTTCTTGGTAAATGCTTACAAAAACCCACTAGATCTGCGTGAAAGCAGGCAAGGTTATATTTTCAATTATATTCCCTTGTAAAAATGCAGTACTTTTAGAAGAAAACATGGAGGACATCAAGATTGTGTAATTGTTACTGCATTTTTTAGAACTTCTTACAAGTGACCACCTGTACCTTGAAATATGCAGGTTGCTGTTTTCAGTATTGGTAATATATTACAGTATTCAGCCTGTGAAGAAACTCCGTTTATGACTCAAGAGCTACTGACTTCAATATTTGCAATTGTGAATGTCTAAAAAAACCCTGCAAAATATTATTTTCAGTTAAATTACCACTGTATTGTTAGTAAGTTAATAAATCTTTATGAAGATCAGACACTGAGGATGTATGACTATATTTCTGATGGACGGAAATGACACAGGTAGGGAAGATGTTTCTACTTGCATCTTGAGGATGTGTAAAAAAAAGTTTCTGCCTTAATTTATGCTGTTTGAAAGCCTTGAACTAGTTTTCAAAACTTTATCCTTCAAAGGCATTCTTAATATTCAAAAAGACCTTGCTAATTAACTCCTAAAACTACCTCAAGTCCAACCTGCTTTTCCTGCTCCTTAGAAAAGTTTTAATTACACAGATTAAGCACTGGAATTCCAGCTGTCACCTTTCAATAGCTTTCCTCCTTTTTAAATAAGGTGCTTTTGTGCTGATCTCTCATTTGCTTTGAGAAGAGCTTTGGACAGGTTGTTTTTATGATTTAGCAATTCCATATGACTATTAAGAATGATGTGACAGTATGGAAAGCACATTTAACCAGTTATAGAACACGTAGCTCTTTTCTGAAATGTTATGACATCTGGCGATCAGATTAGGTTTTACCTATCACAGATAAAGAATTACCTGAATACCTAAATGGTAATTACAGAGAAGATCATGGCACTATCATCACAAGGGTGTATGGTGGCAGGTCAAGAGGGAAAAGGCAGGAGTTTCTTCGGGGTGAATTCCTTCGTTATGTAAGGAAAAACAACCCAACTTCATTGAGATAAGAATTAAACGCAACAGACCTCCCAGACAAGTGTTGGAAACTTTTTTGCTAGAAATAAAGACGACAGGGAAGCTAACCCTAATCCATGGGCCTTCTTTCAGCAGAAGATTGGATCAGATGACTTCCAGAACTCCCTTCCAGACTAGACTCTTCTGTGATCCTGCGAACACATGCATCAGGCTACATAAACTACCACCACTGCAGTTCTCCCCCTTTTCTGTATTAGCATTTGTAGGAAGATGGCCAGAAGAAGAATATTACAGAGGATGAAGGGGATTTTACCTATGCCATTCCAGCTACCCTTACTGTATGAATGGAGTAGGTAATACAGTGGGAACATCTCCATTGAAATGTACTTAGCTGTGAAAAGGTCTCTTGATTACTTTTGCTGGTGTGCAGGGCTCCCCATGTCAGGCTACATGACAGGGACTGCATAAGCATACATGTTCATATAAGCTAAGTAATGCAGCAGTTGCTATGATCTTCCATTTACAGACACTGCTCTCCAGCAAGGACGCTGAGCATGGGCCATTTTCTGGATTTTCTCTGGCCTTAAGCATTGCAGGTCATGGACTGACCAGATATGCCTGAGGGGGAGGCACACGCAATTAGTGATGGATGGTGATGCTAACCAATTTAAAAATAGAACAAAAATCATTAGAAATGCCTACAAACCCGTGGCCCAGAAATAATCACTAATACAATAGCTCATACAGAATTTGCAGTAAAAAATCTAAATTACTTGAATTATATTTTAATCAAAGTCTGCTAATATTTACTAGTGTGCTCAGC
>NW_009633982.1:54944-77610 GCF_000690535.1 Cariama cristata
CAGGAAGCACTTTCCTAGTTCCAGCTCCAATAAGCTGGTCAAGTTCCGTATGCTTAGAAAATCCTGTAATTTGTCACTAATGTCTCCAAAAACATTGAAAGTAAGTACATACTTTCCCACAAATACAAAGGAGAATTCACACATTTTGGAGTAATGCAAAATTTATCTGGGTTTCAGATCCAGACCAACTCAGCACTGATGTACAAGTGATCCACAGTTAGGTTAATCCAGGCAACTCTCATCAGTTGAGCATTCTTCCTGCCATCACCCTCTTGCTGTCTGTATGAATTTCTCATAACTAAAACAGAACTCTTCAATTCCCACTAGTCCCACCTTCATTGCTACATCATTTCTAGCTCACTGTGAAAAACACAAGCATCTCACCTGCCATTGAACTTCAACACTGCCTTCAAACTAAGTCTTCTGAGAGTTTTCTCCCGAGAAGATATACAAACTACATTTCATTCAAACTTAAGTAGGCAGATATGAAAATTTTCAGTTACTGTCTCTCTGTGCCAGTATTTATCTAAACTATATATTTATCTTCATGAGAACAACACAGAAATTAGTAGTTATATGCTACAGTTCAATTATCTACAGCCCTTAAAAACGAAACTGAATACAGTAAAAAAAAATTACTTTATACAGCATTTTTTCTATATGTTCTCTTGCTTACTGTTAACAGATAATACAAGAAATACTCTAAAATACTTTCACTTAATGAAAAAACATTTTTCTTTACTTCTTGGACAGCTCCAAACCAGGGTGTAACTTGTGGTATTAAAATTTTTTAGATCATAAAATCCACTGAAATGCAACAACACTCACTTAAGCAAATAGTTTCAGAAAACCTTTTGAAGGCTTGGAAACAACTTTTTCAGTATAGAGCAAGAGATTCTCAGATTTTAAGAGAAAAAATCTATAGGTATTAAACATATGCTGCTGCAAAGAGTATCAACATGTTAAGTTCCATGGACATGTAACAACAAAATAAATTTTATCCCTAGGTAACCAGATAGTTATGGATGCAGTAACCAGTAATCTCTATACCAAGAATTTACTTCAACATAAACACTGAAATCAATTTCTAACAGCTGCCAAGAACTAGACCTCCTGTGAAAAATACCTTCTTCCTTCCCCCAAAATATGAGAAGCAGACTCTCCAAATTTCTTCAGCATGAAAGCCAAAAAGGCAGATTTGGACAAATACCACAATTTTAAAGTGTTTTGCCAGTCTTCAAAAAGGAGAGTTTTATCTTTTGAGAGAACACACTATAGCATGCTAGTCACTAGCTAGTTGACAGTATATCCTGCTTCCCTAGAGTTCTTGAAATAGCAGATTCAAGGGTTTTATTGTTGAAATGTGAGCATACTTTAGGCAAATAATTTCTGTCTAGAGTATCTGTGGAAAATGTGATCATCTTCAAACCATGATAACAACTGTATTCTACAACATATTGCAGAATTTATGTGCTTATATAGGTAGAAACACATTTGCACAAAAGTGCTTCAATACACATTTATATGTTGTAATAAGTGTTTCTGCTAAATAGTTGTCAAAACATAAAATTCTTGGAATTCACTAATATCAGATCATACTTAAGAATGACCACATGATTTCTACCTATGTAATACAAATGACGATGCTATATACTAATCATAAAAATTGAAGCATATATGTAATTAATTCTTGTAACCTGGATCAACCCCAGAGAAATCAGAGTGTAATGAGTGAGTTCAATGGCAGCAGAATCAGGTCCTAAGACTGCTTTAATGCAAAGATACCCCTGCCACTGGAGTCCTTTTGCCATTTGGTTTTGAAACTTTCCAAAAATTGTTAAACACAGAAGACATACCACGCATGAAATCCTACAGCTTTATATAGAGCAGTGAAAGCCTTTGCCAGCCATCACCTGGATAACATAGCAGGCAAAAAAACCCCCAGTGATAAGGAGAGTAGCAGAGCAAATCTTAAAAGATAGTATGCTGCAGAAATGTGGAACTCTTAAACTGGGGTGGCACTACTATTTAAAAAAAAAAAACACCACTATTCCACTATGCACATTAGGTTTCTACCAAAATAAGGTTCCCTTGCAAGTAAAAATACATCTTTAGTAAAATATTTCATATAAAAATGACATAGCCAGGATTTCCGACTGATCACAGGTAATGGTTCATTTGCACAGTGATACCAGCATGACTGGACCCTGCTCAAATATACTGCCTTGCAACAACTTAATTCTTTCATCATCATCCATCTTCAATCAAACAAAACCAACTACAGATGTTCACAAGACAAGTAAGAGAGAGATAAAGGAATAAAGCTGATAAAGCTCAGCTTTCCTGAGCTAGACCTAATTTTATTTTCTTCTCAGCCAGAAAACACTTAACAACTGCGAAAGAAAAGGGAAAAACATATGAAGGGGAGTACAACTCCAGGAAAAATAGAAAAAGTGACTAGGACTAACTTAAACATTGATGAAAAGTAACAAATTTCGCAATGAATAAGGTATTGCAAGTTGATACTCCACTACAGCCAGAAAGGAACAAGGGTCCTGGATATAAATTTTTACATTTGTGTAGTGATTATTTCTTGTAAGGTTCAGATACCATCTGCATATCCTTGCACCAGGGGATGGAGATGGAAATCAGATATACATCATATTAAGGGGATGGATTTTGATCTGTTTATTTGACATGTAGGGCATTTAATACTGCACTAAATTCTGTTTCTGCATGTGCATAGGAAGAAAGTCACATAGAGAATAAGACCAGTCAATTCGTTATTAAATCTTCATAAAGTGTCAGTTTTTCTGATGCATCTGTATTTCATTTTCCTACCTCTCCTCAAACGGCAAGAAAGGATCTAAAAGCAGCACTGCAGATCATTCAACATATTTCATGCCACATGTGATGTCTAAGTTTCTTATCCATAAATTTAATTGAGTTTTTTGATACTTAAAAAGAAATTTTATAGATAAGTAGATAGAAAGAATTCAAAGGAATATTGACATATGGGTTATCCCACTTTTGGACGCTTAATGGATTATCAAACTCTGAGCTTCTGCTTCCAATATATAAAACCAGAATTTAAAAAGTCATAATAAACAAGAAAATTTGAAATATTCTCCTAATAAATTAGTATGTCTTTTACAGACTTTATATGTCTAGAATATTTTGCATGCTTACACCAACCACTATCTCATTAAGGCAGGAAAGGTACTTCTAAAACCTGAAATTTAGAGATAGTAATATTCATGTATGACCAGGAACAGCATACTTACAACCTCCTGCTACTTCATCAAGTTCTTATTTTTCAGTCTTTACTGGTAAATTTCAGTTACTTCTGCTTTGCTGTATATAAAAGATTTAAGACTACGAATATAAAGAGTTCAGCAAAGTTGAAGGATCACACTGTTTTTGCAAGTGAATAAGCATCACTCAAAAGACAAACCAGTTCTGATTACAGTTTTGTGTTTTGATAGCTCATGTCTTTTATCTTGTTTCATTTGGTTCTTTAAATTGATGACAGGGTGCACAGTTGAGCTGGCAATCGCGATTAAGAGGTCAAGAACCAAATTCAAAAGTTTTTTAATCTACTTTTTTTCCCTCAACTAGCACTTTAGTGTCCTAAGTTATTCATATCAGCAGGAGGCTATGGGTGAACACTACCCCTCAGTCAAAAATACAGAGACAAGCTTCATTATCACCTATTGCTTGAAGTAAATAAACTCAACAGGATTTCAGATAATCCAAGTACATACATTGCCTTTCAAATTCAGCAATTGCTTTATTTTCCTTCTTCTGAACTATCAATTCCTCTTTGAAAAGCTTAAAAAAAATTGTGTTGCTTTTCAGGTTTTTCAGTTGGTTTTTTTTTGTGTGTGTGTGTGGTTTTGGTTTTTGGCTTTCGTTTTTTTTTTTGGTTTTGTTTTTAGGAAAAGGAACCTCTCGTCTTTACACAAAAAAAAGCAGCAAAAAAGGTACTCCCTTGGACAGAGTCCGTTAAAAATCAGATTACTTCCACAGCATTCTCCTATTATTCACCTGCCAGTAAAATATGTACACTCATTGTCTCTGTTTGAATGCCTATTTTTTTCTGACTGAGGCTATATGGTCATTTTTGTATTTATTACTGAGTTAGTAAGTTTTTTTTCTTCCTTCTTCTAAAGCATGTTTTTCTGTTCTCAAAAACTGGGCCACATGCCTCTGAGGAGAAAGTAGTGCATTATTTCATTCCCACCTTTTCTTCTTTTTTGGCATCTCTGAGGCCTGCTATGCCCAGAAGTGCTTCCACTCAAGCTGGACCATCAAATCAATTATCACAGCAGTCTGCTTTCTAAATATGAATGGCAATGAATGACAACAGGCAAGGCAAACTTTCAGCTCTGATTTGTCATTGGTAATGTAAATTTTTTTGTTTTGTTTTATAGATGTTTGTTATAGCGGCAATTTGACCAAACTCTTCCCCCTGCTGTCTGCAGCTGCATTGTGTAGATCCTAAGATGAAAAGCTTCACCTTTGCCAAGTCAAAGACCCAAGAGAAAAATATGAGATAGGGAACCATTATCAATATAAAAGTCCTCTTTTCTGCTAATCTTTTACTACAGTCATTACTGTCAATTGAAAGAAAATGCACAATAACAAACTTTACTTGTTTCCATTACTAGGTGTTCCACAATTTCAAGGTGCATTTTTTTACTGCTGTTACGTCATTTCACAACAGATCTCCATTTACAGCAATGTTTCAGGTCTTTGCAGTTTGAATTAGCATGGCATTGTGACGGCACTAAAATATTAATTACTATATAAAAGCATCCATGATTAAGAGCTAAAATACAAGACAAAGCAAGCAAACACAGTATATTACGAAAAAAAAGTTCTATCCCTTATTCACAACCATAGTTTGAAATTGATGGTTTCTCCAATGAAGAATCATTTTTTATGTTGTTAAGAAAAGAATTAAGCTATAGAAATATAAAAAGTGATTTTGAAAAATGTATTTGTAGTGGTTTCCTTCAATTGACACTACTGGTTCAGAAAATGTACAAAACCTGCAGTTTATATTAAAAGCCTGAATTATTTTTTGGAGAACTAACTACATAATATGAAAGTGGATTTTAGACAGCAACAGGGACACATACTCAAACTCCAGAGTGCATACACCTGAAAGTTTGCATTATTGCCAGTATATATAATCTCAGTAGTAGTATAGGAAATATTGTATTGCCTATTTTAGTGAAAACAATTTCAAATAAGCAAGTAGTAATTTATTTCTGCAGGTACAGACAAAAAACAAACAAACAAAACACTTAGGTTCTTTTAAAACACTCTTTGATTGTGAGTCAGTTTTAATATTCTCAAAAAGGGAGGTTTAATGGTACCACCTAGTGGTATCCATGGACATATGGACCAAGTGGGCATCATATGGACAAGCGCTATGAAAGCTTCCTAGACCCTTCCGCCAAACCCCAGAACTTGAACCCTGAGTTCGGACGCCTCTGCTATTTTAGCACTTTGAAAGATTCTACTCGAGGAAGGCAATCGTGATTTTTTTTCTGCATAGTATTAAAATCTTATGATGTAAGACAGACTATAACTGATTTTCAAACAGTCAATTCTATTTAGAATTACTTTTTCAGACATGCCAGTACCTTGACATTTAAAAGGCTATGCCTTTAAAAGGCATGAGGCTACAGCAAAATGAAATCTTACAGTATTTCATTCATCTGAAAATAAGACTTCCTGAAAGACCAAGATTCTTCTACTAGGACAAACAGACTCCCAGTAAGTAAAGCAAAAGCAGTATCAAGGGATTGCCATTTAAAAAAAAATCACTTCCCCTCCTGCTCCCACCCCCCCGGGCATATTACTACGAAGTAGTTTGAACTTTTCTGCATATAGAGATTGCATACCTGCATGCAAACTTAAAACTGTACAGTGCCCCAGCATATTCAAACTAAACTGATCCAGAAGACTAGTTCTGAAAATGGAATTTGACCTTACATCCATTAGTCTTATATCAAAACACAGCACTCAAAAAGGAATACTTAATACTGTAATTAATAATAGATAACTAAGAAGTAACTGCATCTGTACATGAATACCTGCAGTACTAGTCTCTCAGATTCAGTAAAAGTACAAATATACATAGTGGTTTAAAATATAGTTTAACATTTTAATGAAAAAAACCCCAGGATTATACAAGAATGATGAGGTCCACGCTATCACTTATTTGTATAGTCTACAGTTGCAAGAAAACTACTGGTTTTGAGAGTTTTCAAAAGTGTGCTTACATTTTTATTTTGTTCTAAATACTTTTCCTTTTATGTTTCTGGTATAAAACAGTGTTTTATTGTGACTGAGGTTTGCATAGAAAGGCTTCCGTTGATTCTGCTTAGCCCATAAACATGTAAAACCAAGGAGAATGCAACTGCAATCTTTTCTGTATGGGGTAAAAAAATTGGTCATGACTGGAACAGACGACAGGCAAATTAATGGTACATGCACTAGGAAAAGACGGAATTCTCCAAGTGCATAGTAAAGACAAATATGGATTAAAATATTTGTAGACAGCAAAGAGGTATGTTCAGTTTTGAAGCTCTCATAGTTTTCCAAGGGCCTACAGATCCATCATATATTTAAGGGATAAGCTTTGAATTTGTACAACTTATTCAGATCGATTATTCACTTGCTTAAAATTAATTTTAATTGTAAACCAGAACCCAGACAAGGTCATTTTCTCCTTAAACTATAATGGTTCTCCCCTTGTGTCCCTTCCAATTTATTTCTTTGCTAAAATGTTAAAACTTCTACAATGAATTGTTAGAAAATTCTGTGTAGTTAAAGAAAACATTTGTGGGTCCTTTTGGTTTTTTTAAACACCTAGTTCTCTTCTATGGCCAAGGAGCAAGTTCTTTCTGGGTCAAGCTACTTGAGCAGCTCAGTGAAAAAAGGGTTTGCTGCTGGGTACTTCAATGCTCTCTCAAGAAAGCTTTTTTCACCAAGTGAGCATGTACCCTGGTTTCAATGACATACATCTACCAACTGACAAGAGTCTTTGGTAAATGACTGATTTAAACTCATTCTTCTGTATGCCTGCAGCAACAATAGATACGTAGAAACAACTCATCATTTTCCTTTCAAATCAAATAAAACCTACAGGTACCTTAGATTACCAGCTGAATCAAAAAAACTTACTTCGCTAAAGAGTGTGAATACCTCTCTTGTGAAGACATTTTCAAGATTATCTTTTGGAATTATGTAATATCCTGAAAATGCAAAATGTTAAAACACACTTGTAACAAAAATTTCTTGCATAATATTATTTATAACAGAGCATGGTTAAATAGATATATTTCAGAATATACAGCCCTAAGAGATACTTTACAGTAAACAAAACATAATACGTTTGGGTGTGTTTTGCCACGGAAACAAAATCCTGAAACACAGGAATGTGAGTTGCAGCCACATCTACAAACCTTTTCATATTACATGAAAGGAGGAAAGGAAGGTTTGGAACATTTCTTTTGGTCCTCCCCACTTTCCATATGCCAGTTGTGAATTATGCTTCATAAGATAAATAACTAGTCAAGAGTGAAGAGATGAGCTGCTCCAGAGCACATCCTCAGGCCTGATGGGCTGACTACCTGTCAGATAATGTTGAAAGTAGGATTACATCTGAAAAGGTTGACAGACCACAGACTTATCTCTCTAAATCAAACACTGTATGTTTAGTTAGACTTAGTGAACTTTAACTAATTAGCCCATCATTACAGTGAATTTATATTCTATAATTTTCAAAAGGTTAAATTCAGAGCCTATACTACTTATACCTAACTTGAAATACTGATAGTAAAAGCAAGCTATTATATGAGAGATTTCTTTAAAAAAAACTCAACTGAAAAAACAGCAAATGCAATTTTAATCCTAATTGTTCAAGACGAAGGTTCTTCTAAAAAAGACATTTAAAAAATAGTTAAAAATACACATATATATACACCCCCAAAAAAGCTTACTTCACTAGAGTTGAAAGTGAAAATCAAAAGATTTCACAGTCCTATACACACCTTATTCTCCAGTACTTTTTGTATTTTATATGAAGTTCTAAATTAATGAAAAAAAACCCATTGGGGAACAGGAATTTCACTTGAAGAAAAGTATGCTATAAAGATACTCCAATCTAAAAGAGAAACGTGGTGAAAAAATTAATCTAAAATCAGAATTGCAGAAACACCTTTGGAAAACAAAAAATAGTTTTTAAGAAAAAAAATGTTTACCTTTCTGTTTACAGTGGCATGAAAGTGTTCTTGTTGGAATAGGGTATAGCCAACAAATGCAAGAAATGTTACAGAAGAAAGAGAAATCTTCTGTGCTTGGTAACCACAGAAGAGTTGTTATAACTCTGCCTTGGACTTCTCTGAATGTCTTCCTTTCTTTGTTACTGACTTGTGAAACAGGCACTCATAAAAGAACAGGAAATACAATAAAGTAGAGGTCAGCTGCTCTCTGGCTAAGCAGAGAAAGTTCAAGATTGCACTTGAAACAAAAAATGTGATGGGAGAGTATTTGTCCAATTTAAGACTTCTGTATCCGCTCCTTATAGATTACGGGGAAGAATATGCAGTCTCCAGTTTTCTCTGCATTTCAGAGAAAAAACACAATCTTTTCAAGCTAAAGAAAAGATTTCTTCTACTACCCACAACAATTCTAAAAGTGAATTGTGGTTAGGAGTGTAAGGGTCACTCCAGTACAAAGTACCATAATTTGCATGCACATACTTACCTTCAACAGATACTGATGCATTTGCTTGATAACACTTACTCGTCTTACAAGTACCTAGTTCTACTGCTTTTGTTTACTATCACTCAAGATCACATCAATTCACCACCTACATCAATATAACAACCAAGTTTCTGAGCTCATTTTTAGAAAGACAACCCAGAGTACTGTCTGTATTTCAGTTTCTGATACAATCTTTATAGAACATCAGCTGTTAATCTGATTTGTAGATGAGCGCTTTTTTTTTTTAAACAGAATTTCTGTTCTGTTCAAATTCAGTCACTATTTGTCACTGTTTTTTTAATTAAATAATTGAGTCCAAGATTTCATCTACTTCTAAACATTCCTACAAACTTAAAACAATTATACATGTGATCTACAGTGGTATTTGTTTCTATATTACATGCAACTTGTTAATAGCCGGAGCTGCATTTTTTTTTCTCTTTCTTTCTCACTTTCAGACTGCTTCTATTGAGATTAAGTTTTTTTTTTTCATTTACTAGTAAAAATGATGTTTCAGGAAGGAATAGAATAATGGAATATAAAATACGTCACTGAAGCAGAAGAAGCCCTTTTACCCAGCATGCATCTGGCTTCATGGCACTCCTTATAACACATAGAGAAGAATCTGGTAATGTATTGTGGCCTTAACTTAAAAGACCTGTCTAAAAAAGTTATATACTTGCAGTCTGAGGAAGTCTGAGCATTGTTTCTAATTCTGCTTTTTGCCATTTTTTCTATTATATTCCTCCTTAATCCCTGAAAGTAAAAAATATTCAGATTCTAAGGAAAGCTCCTACTTTCAGTTAAAATAAGATGTGTCATAGTCGAATTCTGGTAAGTCCAAAACGCTACAAAAGTATTTTATGCTAGAAAACACAAACCATTCCAACAACATTTTCCAAATGTACTCTACCTACAATCCTTAATAGGTCCATTTACTAGCAACTTTCTAGAAAGTCCTTAGCAGTCTAAAGTTATGGCCACCCTATTTAAAGATGACAATGTGCAATAAAAATCCACGGATACTTTTACGGTCTTATACACTTCTATATAGGTAATTCTCAGAGTAACACTGCCTTATTATAAATATTTTGCAGAAACTTTTCTCTCAGATTCATGTTTTAGTGATATTTTAAGAATCCATTTGCACCTTTTTCCTTTCTGAAATGTTTTGATCATTTGGCAGCATTAGGATAATTTCTCCAGTGTACATCACTAAAAGAGGACACAACTGAAAGACAGCTAATGGGTAAAGAATTTGGAGTAAACCTTGGTATTTTACTCTGAGACATTTTAAAGTTTTTCCATACTATATGAACATCTTTGAAACAAAAGACATGAATATCCAAGCTTATATTGATCTTTCTGTTCTTCAATAAAAATGAACTGTAAAGAAACAGCAGGACATGGGAGACGTGTTTTGGGGAGACGTGTTTTGGGAACATGGAAAACTCCAAGACACGTCAAAATTTGAACATATTGCAGACTATTTTTGTCATGGTGTAATTATCTTCTTGGGTTTACTAATAACTATATTCATGACTACATGGGCCAGATGACACCTCCAGGAGCTGAAGGCACTAAAATATTTTTTTGTGTGTGGGGTTTTGTTTGTTTAATAAAAAATACCAAATTTTATCTCCCGTTACAGAGACTTTCGACAATTTAAAGCTTTGCTTTCCTGAAAATGTCAACAGATTTTTCCAAGTCAGGGATTCTAGCCACACAAGAGAATTGAAAATTGTGTTGAAGATGTTACTACTGACATCTGAGGGTGGAATGCACTCCAAAATCAGACATTGGACTACAATGAGAAGAATTGCCTGTAAGTCAGCATAATACATGTGGTGCTCTAAGAGGTTTCAAATAGAACAGCAGCAATTGTTTAGTAAGAAACACAAGGTGCTTTATGTTTTGCTAGTCACCTCCCCTGCCCTATAATAACTTGTTTAATGTTAAGTTTTACTTTTATTTACGAAAGCTTATTGTATTCATCCTGAACAAAAATAATACTGCAAGTATGTTGACAAAGCAAGTATGAAACAATCACAAGAAATTATAGAGTGTTCTTTGCTGAAGTTCTATAGGAGAACAAAACCTACAAAAGATCGCATCTACTGACCTGTATCTAGAAAACTATCAGTGACAATTCAAAACCAATCTTGACATTATGTAAAGCTTCAATGCAAAAAAGAGTCATACAGATAGTTTCAGAAAACTCTCTGAACATTAAATGCTCCTGCGATATGTCAGTGAAGCAAAAACCCACATCATTTATGCTGTTCTGGAAGACAAACAAAAAAACAATAGACTACAGTGTATTGAAGCTGTTCAGGATATTTCTACCAGCAAATCTGTACATATGGGCATGTGCACTCCTCTCATACACCATCTTATCCCCATATGGCAAGAGATAAATGTTTCAGTGGATATTTAAATACACAGGTGCCATTTGCAAATGCATGGCCTTAATATCAAATGACAAAGTCAGCTATATATTCACATCAGTCCCTGTCTACAGGCTCTCCCATACACGTACCTGCGTGGTCCATCATGTCTTCCTAATACGTCTTCAATACTTGACAACTGATAATCAAGTAAAAAATGTTTTCATGTTTTTCTCTTGTGATTCAATTTTACCCTCCGTTATACTTTGAGGCCAGAATAACAGAAATTTTTGCAGACCTTGGACTGTACCTCCATGCTATGAAGAACAGATTCTCAACAGATTTTATATTCCATTGGATTGCTTTGTCTTTCAATGTTTCATCCTTTCAACTACTTCTCTAACAATTAGAGCTCTAACAGAAATGCAATTCCAGCAAACAGCTTTTTAAAAGCTTAAACATACCCCTAAATTCTCTTCCTTCACTGCTACAAAACTTTCCAATTCTTTAACATTTTACAAGATTTTCATAAGAATTTTGAGCACAACACAAATAGATTCAAACTGTTCACTTAGATGGTATGTTGCTACTGCTTTAAAAGAAAATCATGATTGCCTTCAGTGAAGAGATATCATCTTTTTCTTAAATGTATATTCCTTAGTAACAGACTCTGTATTATTCCAACAGAAAATAAATATTCAAAAGACTCCATAAACATAACTCTAGCTTCCTTCAGAATGGTTATCCATTAGGAGAAGAAATGAAACTTTTAGTAAATCTCTCTTTAAGGTTTTCACTCTAGTAAAGAAGATTTAAAAATGAAATACACTTTTGTCAACTCCATCGTGTTATGAGCAGTGGTTACACATAAAGAAATTATGAAGCATCTTTGGAATGTCTGATAAAAGTGATAAAATATTTTTTCAGGAGTCAATGATCAGATATCAGGTTGTGGGGGTTTTTTTGGTAAGGAAATCATTAATTATTTCCAGATAGCTGATTCAACACTTTGCTAGATTTTAACCACCCCCCAGTAACGGTGAAACTTAGTTTTGTTCTCAAATCAACTTAATTCAAACTCAAACTATGTTCTATGAAGTTATAAGGTCATTTTATCTCCGCCATCCAATTCTATTTTATCCATAATTCTTGCAAAGCTTCAAGTTACATAATTCGACAATGTAACTTGATTACAGAAGGAAAATGCTGTGCCCTCTTAAAGTTGGATTATTTCTCCCTCTCTCTTTTACTGAGGAAAAACCCCCAAAATATATTCTCTTGTCTGCTTAGTCTGAATGACAGCTTCTATAGACTGACCTAATGAACCTTTCAGCCCAAGAGCCTTCACACATCCCCTGATAAGTGGTGAACTGAAGTTTTACCTTGGGCATTGTCTTGTAAGCCACCAATGATATCACTGTAGTTCCAAGGTCTCCAAAAAAACCTCACTGTAAACACCTGAGGAAGATAAGCTCCCCTGGGAATGCTGTCAATAAGATATTATTTTTATTCTATTATGTTATTTTAGAAATCTGTTCACTTTAAAATGAAAAAAAAAATCCTCACAATAACTGAACATTTTCCCTATTTCAGTGTGATATGCCTATTTTTCTTTGTAACTTAAATTTGTAGGAAAAAAGGCAGAAAAGCTGACATTGCACTCCAGTAATATGGAGTTATAGGCACACAGATGCTGTTGTACAATTTTACATACCTGACTTATAATTATTTAAATAGAATCCTCTTCAACAACATAAGAAATACCTAATGCATTAACAGAAAATGGAAGAAAAAAAATACAGAAATCACAGAGAAAATGAGAAGTAAATGTAATACAGTTCTAACAAAGAACTCCCAGTATCTTGCTTATTTTTAGACATCCATCTGGAAGACACTGTACAGTATGTATATGTTTTTTAAATAACAATATTATGATGTTATATACTTCTATGAGAGGGTAAAAGAGGATGAGCTAATGCACACACTAACAGATATACTAGTTATAATATTCTTACAAAACCTTATAGTCTATATCACTTTTTCCTCCAAAAGAGAAATCAGGAGTGTAATATGCAGAGATCTATTGAGACAAACACAATAAATCATATCAAGGTTATCTTTTGCACTATGTTTTGAAGAGGACTAAACAAAACTAACTCTTTCAAGGTTGGTATCTTGTTTTTACAGAATATAAATCATTCTAGGATTTGGAATTAGCGTTACTCAAAAATATATCACTATTACAATTATTATTAACCTACGTCATCAATATCTCACATCTGTTTTTATTCATTACTAAAATTAACTTCATCCTAATTGTAGCACCTTTTTAAAATGCACCAGTATTCAAACTGACAGAATCTAGCAATACTAATGTATTACAATTAACTAGCACTGATAGTTTTTAGGATGACAGTGCAGTTTTGGAACTACATATATTACAAATCTAACAGCTCAGCTACACTATGTGGAGGCAATAATGTGCAATAATTCAAGGAACCACCTGTGCTACAGTTTCAGAAATGTAATGGAGATACTGAGATGAAGTTGTGTTAAAAATGTCGTCTGACCAGCTCTAAATATGTTCCCTGAAATTTAAACTTGCCTGCAGCACAAGGGTAGGAAATGTAATCTGACAAAGTCAGAGCTATAGTCTTTTAAGCCCAATATATTATGAATGAATGGCCAAACATGCTTTGTAGAAAGATGCAAAACTTCATAGTATAAAACTAGTAAACAACTTGCCAACACACAAAATACCTTCCTAAAATTTTCTTCTGCAAAATTCCTAGAAGCATAAAGGTAATCAAATTCAGGCTTAGCTGATATTACAAAATCTATACCCCAAAATTGGTAAAATCTTCCACTTGCAATAAGCTATAAAGATCAAAGTATGTTTCTTTGTAGCATGCCTCTAATTAACATCTTAATAATAGCAAAAGTTTAAGCATAGGAAAAAAGAACATGGATCATATAAAATCTTATCTATAATTCTAATTAAGACTAGTTTGCTTCCTCAGCTAAACTATTCTACTTTTTCACAGGCAAATTCTTCTGCTTCATGGTATTTTCTGTTGTCTATCATTGACTTCCATTCTTTGATCTTGTGTTTGCAACAGTACTCCCCAGTTCAGTAGCTTAATCATTCATTACAGTATGCTAAAAATACATTAAAGACTTCTCTTTTGCATGAACATCTTAATACGAACATTGAAACTTGACCAGTACCATATAACTTACAGTGTATTTCCATCAGAAATTGTTAAAGTTTGTCTAGAAACAGTCTTCTGTAAAAATTAAGCTACAGGAGAATTACACAAGTCAGTGAACAAAACAAAATATTGACAGTTTTTATGTCTGTTTATAAGGGATCAATTAATACACACAAACTGCTCAGCTCTCCCAAATACTAATCTACTGAGTGCTACATAGAACAAAAACCTGGGGGGGAAGTTAGTTTCTTCTCTATTGGTGAAATGTTTGAGAAGAAATATAGTAATACCCTCAAATTAGTCTCAGTTGACTTATCTAAAAAAGGCATTCAACCAACTGCACTATAACATCATCACCAAACCTACCATGCAACAAATCTCAACAAGTATATGCAAGGAACAAGCTGAACACAAATACAAGAAGATTTCTCTTTCTCTGCAAGAAATAAGCAAGATACTTAAGCCATAAGGAGACAGAAACATGGTCTGCTCCAGAGGGGAATAGGATGCAATACGCAGCAATTGCCCAGGGTCCGTAACAAGCACAGTGTCCAGCAAGTCTCGTAATTGCTGCAGTAATACACAACAGTGTCTGTTCTAGGGATTTCTGTCACTTGCCCTGACATTTGCCCATCAGTAAGGACTTTTGCTGTGTTTAGAGTAAGTAACCTCATTATCTAGAATGATTCCATCAACTGAACAGTAAGTAACTTCACCTGATTTTGTAAACACACACAGAGAATAACATTTTAGATTTCTTACAAGTTTCTTTTTCCCCTTTAAACACTGTACTGACAGAATTTGACGCCATGCTTAAGAATTTTATATGTTGCATATGACCCTTTCCTAAATTGAAAGTGATGCTGTATTTTCATAGAACCATAGAATGGGTTGGAAGGGATCTTTAAGGGTCATCTAGTCCAACCCCCCTGCAATAAGCAGGGACACCTTCAGCTTGATCAGGTTGCTCGGGGCCTCATCTAACCAGACCTTGAATGTTTCCAGGGATGGAGCATCTACCACCTCTCTGGGCAACTTGTTCCAGTGTTTCACCACCCTCATTGTAAAATATTTCTTCCTTATATCTAGTTCAAATCTACATTTTCTTTAGTTTAAAACCATTACCCTTAGTCCTATCGTAACATATCCTACCAAAAAGTCTGTCCCCCGACATATGTCAGTAGTTTGAATGTTTCCCTAGGTAGCCGAGAACTACATAGTTCTTTCTGCTTTAAATATTTCAACTTTTTTCTTTCTAGGTACTTCTATACACAAAAAAAGCATTGAACTAGGAATACTGCAGAGACATATTTCTAGTTCCACTGTAATTATAATGCATCATTCCATGCTAAGCCCCAAGAAAACTTACATGCAAATATGATTTCACGATTCCTAAAAGATCAATAAAAAAGGACACTACTTCAGATCTTCACTGGGCTGGGATCAGCACTGCCTTAGCTAAATCTAAAGAGCATTTAGAAAACTGACTGACAGTTTTCTGGTTTCAGACTGGCTGGCTGTTCAGCCTGCTTCTGCCAGCAATAGACTCTGGACTTATATACAGTTTGTTGCATGAAGAACAGACCCTATAGAGAGTCTGTAAATAAAGGCTTGGGCTAGCCACAAAGTGAAACTGAATCACTGAACTTCTTACAAGCTTAAAAAAAAAAACAAACTGCCAGAGCAAGACCGCTCTTTCAGCATCAGTGCTAGGGTATGCTAGCTTTGAAAGACAGCAGAACTATGACATTTGGACATTTGTTTACTTATCTGTTAAATGATGGAAGGGGGAGTAGTGCCCACTTCCGCAAAGAGCTTTCAGATTTTCAGATAAAAGACCACACAATGAATACAGAGTAATACCACCAATACCCTCTTTTAAACCCATCCCTTGTTTGACTTCAGAATAAAACACAGGGGGGTGGAGCAGGAATCCATTAGACTGCTATTAACAAATCTTCCCCCAGATATAAAGTTTAAAACATCGAGAACCTACTGTAATTGAAAAATAAAAGAGTACAGTTTCAGGGCAACAGTACTTCAGATAAAGTACAGTAAAAATGTATGAACAAGTTGCTGGAGAAAGTGGTTAAGACAAAGATGGTACAGTACATTCAAGTCACCTTGAATTTTTTTTTTTTTTTTTGAGAATTAGACTTAAAAAGTAAAAGTAAACAGAGAAGAGAGTATTGAAAAAAAAAAAGCAAAGTTAGTGGGATTCATTGTCAAGTACATATGTAGTGTCCTCCCACCCTTTTCTCTTGGCAGAGGTTTCCTACCATTTTTAGAAATCTTTTTAGCCTCTTTCTCCAACAGGGACTGCTGGTCTCCACCTTTTCCTCTGTTGTTGGACACCCTTGCTTAGATACTTAATTTAATCTGTCACAGATTTTTATTTTACTGATGTTTTTAGTGTAATAAAGAGTTATGGCATTATACAGTAACTGAGATTCTGGCTTCTGACACAATGACATAACTGCCTAACCACTAATATGCATCTACTGCTAAAGATATCATCAATACTTTGTAACTAAACACTATTATTTTGGGTATGCGGAGCAAAGAATTTCATTTTTCTCCTGATAAAGCAACAAGAAAACTAGAATTTCCATAGCTTGTTCTGTTACGTCGTAACCCATAGATTGATTATTGTCTTTGCAGAAAGTAAACCCATTAAGTTGTTACAGTCAAAATGACAACCACTAGTAGAAAAAAAACCTGGGACGGTCTCTCCATGCTGAGGTTAGAGGACTGTCAATTCTACGCTACATGCCTAGATCAGGATGGAACAGAAAGCATCCCTCTCTGCAAAATAACCATTTTGACCTAATGTCAGTTAAACTAATCTGCTACCAAGTCATACACTGCAACAATGATTTTCATCTTTCCTTTCCTTTACATTCATTATGTATATATATTAAAATATTAAAGGAAATGTGCATTACCTCAGTAAACAGTAGTGCGGTAGAAAATTTTTCAAATAGAAGCATTTGACAATAATTGCATGATAACAGTGTCAGCACCGATAAAGAAAATTCAAATGTTCAAATGCAAATTAAGTTAGCCTTGCATATCATTCATTACTACTTATGTAGTTGGTAAGTGAACGCATGAATATCCTTTCTCTGTGTGTAAAAGTAGTTTCTCAAACCTCACCTGCTGCATATAGATGTAGACAAAACAGCTATCCATCTCTAGAAATGCAGGCCTTAATATCTAGTAAAACATACCTCATTAAAATAGAATAGTTTTCAGATTCAGTGTGAATTTAAAAAAAAATAATTCAGAACTGTGAGTGACTTGCAACTCATACAAAATTCTACCATGTGAACTTGGCAGTCTCCTTCTGGATCACTCTTTTTGAGACGCTGGTTACTATGAACAATTCTCCGGTTCTCAGAAAAGCTTTGTTTTAGTTCTAAAAAAAATCTATTTAGCAACATAGGACATTCAAAAAGGCTTTTGGCATTCTAAAGGCATTTAAGAGCTTCAGAAGCAATTGTGCCAAGTCAGCTCTCAGAAAAAGACACTCCGTAACAGACACTCTGTATGAACTCTATAGCTGTTCTGAGTACCTGCAGAGTCCTATAATGAAACAGACAAAAACAACTTTAAAAAATAAATATAACAGTCAATTTCAATGTCTGAAGCAACTGGCACAGTCCTGCAACTGGCTGGCATAAGCTCAGATATTATATGATGCAATTTAGAAATGTCATGATGCTGCAGAATAACCCTCAATACTTCCACATAATTCCCATCATCATTAACAGGAAATGTGTTTTTACTTCAAAAGGAAACAGGGACTCTGCTATGTCTTAAGTCACAAAAAATTACAACTTTATATTTTGGGATCTTAGGATAATTTCATGAGTAAACTAACACCAGTGTTGATTTTTTAAAATGCTAAAACTTGAAAAATGTTCTGATACTTTTAGTGTAAAATTTTACGTACTGCTTTTCCAGAAGAACTTACAGGGAATACTTTTTATATTATGCTGTAATGCATTTCAAAGCACTTACAACTAATAAAAGGGGCACATAACTCTCCTTAGCCTGTGTAGGTTATTAAATGTTTTAGATGAATGACAGACTCAGATGTAATTAGTAACACTTTTATAGTACCATCTTTTTGAAGGACATTTTTCTGAATGTGTATATGCCATTGCCACTTCACGGCATATATTCATTTATTGAGGTAAAATTATTGTCTCAGAAAAAAAAAATGGCAAGTAACAACTTGGAATTAGACAAAGCAGCAGCAATATATACACAGTCTAGAGTTCACAATACCACTTCTCTATGTCTGTCCAGTTTACCAAACATTCATAAATACTTTACCCACTATGTCAACACATGAGCAATCTCATGCATACCAAGATCAGAGAATCAATTGGAAAGACAACTAATCAGTCTTCAATAGTTGCTTCAGAGAAGGGTAATTAAGACAGTAACACAGGTGAAAACAGCTCTGGAATTTTTGTCTTTACAACCATACACTCACTGGTCATGAGCTGTTTTCAGAGACTCTTCATGCCCTGCATCCTGAAGGGTGTTGTCCACCTAAACCTGGAGAATCCAGTCTAAGCAGGTTGGAGGTTAAAGTCTGCTTTAGTTCCTTTCCCCCCTCCTCTCTTTTTCACCACTTCTCCTTTACCCTGCTTGTAAGTAGAATTCCTCTGAAATGCCAAGTAAAACCTCCGTGTATTATAGCTGTTGCTTTCATGCTAAGCCACCAGAATAATATATTATTTAACATTACTCCTTTAATTACAAAAACCATAAGCCAAAATGCATATACAGTAAAAACAGATTACACCACAAATACCTATTTTTAAATAGCCTTGGGACTGTTTATGGAGCTCTCCAGACTAAGGTAATTTGCTAAGACTCAATTTGAATGGTACTATAAATAGATTTTCCTTACAGAACCATTATTTATATTTAGAAATAAAACCAAACTTAAATCTCACAATAATGCCTTGATGGCAAAACCAGTAAGTTTATTATTGGTGATCTTGTTTAGCTCTTGCTATTATTGTTGTGATAATTCTGCAGCACTTAGATCTTAAGTCTCATCAGTCCATGATTCCTGACTGTAAGCTAAAAACCTCCATTACACAACTGAGGTAGCAAACATGCTTTTAAATACTCAGCTTCTCAAAGTAAAATAACAACAAATTAAGAGATGCTAGCTGAACATAGCAATAGGAATATCAGTTCTTTAACACAGGATGTTTAAAAAGATGACCAAATATGTTTAAAATACAAACTGTCCTGAGACTAGCATTTTTATAGTCCATTATGGATATTTCTAACTTCATAACAGATACTTAATGATAAAGACAATGGCACACCGTTCAACTGAAAGTCAGCAAACAAGGCTACTCAAACACCATTTTAGTTGAGCACAAATCATGATCTGTTAAAAGCACACCTACCACATTTTTGGATTTTAACACTGATAAATCTTCTCATCAGTTCTCAGACGTATGTAAGCATGTCAAAAATCAGTTTATTTACAAAACTGCCACATACAAAATGATTCACAATGCTTTCAGTAAAGCAGATACTTTGACTGAAAATTTTTATTTGAATGTGTGTTTTAGGTAAATAAAGACTGTGCATCCAGAAACCTAACTACAGTCTCCAGAATTTATTTAATAGAATCAATGCAAAAGTAAACATACAAGTCAGCCTTTAATTTTAAGCATAGCTATATCTTCAAGCAGAAGACATAAAAATCCTAAAACTATAACCTTTTTATTAGAATTCTGATGAACTTCAATATAAAATATGCACCTACTTTTTTTTTCTTTAAAAAAAGCATATATTTTAAATTAAAGGAAGTGTCTGAATGCCATCTGAAAATTATGCAAAGTCATTAAAAAGTAGTAATATTCCATTGCCTCAACTCCTTTTTATCTTGCAGATGTTAAACAAGTGATGGCAGCACTTCAGATGGCTTGCATAAAAGATTCAAGTTAAATGTTGAAACTGAACAAGTGAGGTTCATTCTTTCTCTTTCGCTCCCAAGGTGTACTGCTAATATGGAAATAGTAATGATGGTGTAGCAACTCAATAACATCAAATTCTGAAGTTCCTAAATTGTGCCTACTATGCGTCTCACTGTACTGATTTGATTTTGATGCATGGATTAAAAAAAAAAAACCAAGCCATTTGTATTTATAGACCACATTAAATACTAGATAAATATACTTTACACTAAAATCTAAAGCAGAAAGTCCCTGCACGTATATTCCTTATAGCTACGCTTTCCTGGTAGCAAAAGACTACAGAAATAATGGCACATACTATTACTGCAATTGCAATAGTTTGGCTATATAGGAGAGGGCAGTAGGTATTAACATTTCTCAAAAAATTAAACTTAAAATTCCATGGCAAAAAATTGAGTAGCCTAACGGAAAGAACCCTAACAGAATAGTTAGCTCTGTGCAGAAATTTGCTTAAACTAATACTAGAGAGAAAATATTCCTGAATCAGTCTTCTTTAATAATATCATACCCCAAGGCCAGAAAAAAAGGTCAGGGATAATTGGTGCAACAGTAGTGCTGGACACACATTTTCAACTAGTACCCTGTGATGAATGCCACCTAATACTGTTCTTTATCATACTCTCATTCCAGTATCAGCAAACTTGCAAAAAGCAAGCATCTTTTTGGAAGGGGGAGCAACATTTCTAGAAACTGATTTCTAATTATTATTTTATAGCCTCTATAAGCAAAGCAATCTACTGAAAGGACAACCTCTATACTTAAAATCCAGTAGCTAGAAACAATAAAGATACAAGTAATAAGCTTAGGAGAGAGAAATCACACAAACTTATTTTCACATTGAAAAGTCTACATAACTAAGACTATATAAGAGTACAATGAAATCAAAAACCAGGGGAGGAGGACAGGAATGTTTTATTATTACTTCCATGGCCTGATAACCAGAAGATTTTTACCAGAAAAGTCCATAGTTATAATGCAACCCATTAAAGCGTAGCTTTTCACTTACAGGCTTAGCGAACAAACAAAACCAATGGAGTTAAACATATTTTAAATGAGTTTTACTCCTCCAAACCTGTCGGTACATTTCACCAAAATTTTTCTGTCCAGTAGGAAAACTGTGATATTGAGTAGTCCCCGCTGCTTAGGGCTGCCATTCTAGATGAACAGAGCACCACTCCCTTCCTATCTCCACCTCTTACCCAGTCATTCTGTCTCTTACTGTTTAAGTATTTTAAAGACATGACCATGTAAGCACAAACATATGCTACAAGGTACACCAGTGACCTTGGTAAAAAAGGCTAAGTGAACAGGTATCTTTGGTAGAATAAGACTTTTCTGGGGTAGTCAGAGGTCTATAGTAATTGGAGCGCTGTTATCCAAATGAAATGATCCCTCCTAGGTCAAACCTACTCACCCAAAGCTAGCAGTGAACACATGCCATTGCAGAAGTTTTTCTTTTGGAAAGTTGTTGGGTTTTTTTCTTTTGATCCAAACTGATCAAGAATGCCACTAGTAGCAATGCTAGAGTTTGCTCCTTTGAGTTAAATTTACTCTGTGAAACCCCTGGAAGAAAATATAACAAAAGCCAAATTTTCACGGTCTACTGGTTGTAACCATTGAAAGGGTTTTAACCTTCTATAGTCTTCATTTTCTCCCTGAGTAGATGCAAACAAAATATGCAAGTTTGCAACAAGACAGATCTAGCGCACATACACGAAAATGTATGCAAGTGAACTTACTGTACTGCTGAGCGGTTTTCTGGAGCATTTTCTTGTTCATGGTTTTTTTAGTTAGTTTTGTTTTTAGGCTTTCTCTCAGGGCTACCTGTTACCAAGTAATTAATAAAACTGCAAAAAGTAAGCAAGCAAAAGTAATTTTTTCTCCTTACTAGATTTAAACTACCAGCCACATCTGACAGACAAAAATGAAATCTGTGTCCAAACAGGCAGAAAATAATTTTTCTTCTCAGGCCATGATGGCTACCAAGACAAGTTCAAGCTCAAAACTTTGCTGTACAAGTCTAACTTTCGAAATAGCAGCACCTTTTTTTTTTGCCCCCTGTGTGTTAAGGATACATGCTGATTACAGAGACCGTGTAGCAAGCTATCAATAATGTATGGAAAACTCCTACATTGTGCATCGTGTATAGACAGTACTATACCATTTGCTATATGCTTGCCAAATGCAACCATATGACCCAGCAAGCCCAGGAATCCCCCAGCCTCTTTTTTCCATAGCTTTTATTTACTTTTTCTTCCTTCTGCTG
>NW_009633982.1:77641-98028 GCF_000690535.1 Cariama cristata
TGAACCATAGGAGGCATGGAGTTAACTGTTTACTAAAATCTCACTGGATGAAACTCTACAGAACACTCAGAATCTATTGAATGTACCAATGAGAAAACTGTCATTGTCCCTTTTATTTTACAAGGAGAGATCTGGACACTTGTAAACATGGTCCGTGCTTTTTTAATGCTGTAGTTCACTACTTACAGATGTCATAGCCATACTTTTAAGTGTTTTCTGGTTTGTAGACAAGTTACTGACTAGATGTCATGTATGTTCCTAATCACATGAGAAAATTTACATAATAGTTTAAATCAGATATTTGACTGGGACTAACATTCATTGCCTCTCATCTAATTTTTTAGCTACTGCCTGAAAACTTGACATAATGGTCTTCCACTTATGAGAAGACTTACAGCTGGTCAGAGTTTACAAACAGATTACCTAGACCTTTTCTCATAGTAACTTCCCCAAAGTCATTCAACTCCTTATATTGAAAAGCCAGACCCTATTAGAATATCAATGGACACAATGAAATTTGAAACACACGGAAGTCAAAGTGACCATATGAAACAGAAGAGAAATAAAAGGGATTTTTAATTAGCTCTGCCTCCTATTGTTGCAGAGGCATCACTGGTTTTGGACCTTGGTTCAGTCATCTCGTTGGCTTTCTCAGCTGCAGCAGATTTTGTGCAATCTCCTCTGGTAACTGGGAAGCTTTTCTTAGTCACCACTGGGTGACAAATCTCTCCTCAAGTCACAACATAGAGAGACCATCTCTCACATTGGTATTTCTCAAGATATGGAAAAAAACCACATTTTGATCGAAGAGTTCTTTCAGTTCTGATCTGAGAGCAGAAACAAGCTCTGAATTAAGAATGACACTGGAATTGCAGCAGAATTCATTTCTTACTATGAACAAATTATGCAACCTATTTTTATTTTTGCCATAAGATCAGGCTCACGGCAAATTAAAAATAATTATATACTATCTTTGCTAGGTAGACGAAAGAGGGTAGTAGAATTTGCCTTTACTCCTCCTTTAAAAAGAATAATCAGCCAACATGAATCTAAGCCTAGCTCATGGAGAATTAGGTAGATAAACATGGCTTATTTATAAAATAAGATGACTCCATTTTGCCAAACCTTTAGCAGCACATAACCAACGTAAGCTTTTGATTATATGCTAAATAACTATAATTTTTCAACAGTAAATTTTTAAGACTGTACTTTTTTACTGTAACAGATACTTGAAATGAAAAATTGCAAAATGCAGTATACTACCATGAGCTTTGATGAACAGTAAATGCAGAGTAAATGCTGTTCACAAACCATATGCAACTAGCATATCATAAGCAGCAGAGAAGTGAATAGAGAAAACACTGCCATTGCTTAGCTTGGCCTTCTCTCAAATTTTCTCAAAACCAATTTTGCAGGAAGCAGTAATTGCTCAGACTAAACCAGTAAACCAGACTAAATTCAGTACCATACTATTGTCTCCCTCAAGAAAGTCAGGCTACTTTATTATAACTTGACTGCTATAACTACACACACTATAACTTCCTACCAAACCAGAACATATCTAAGACCAGTGCTTGAAAAAGACTATCAGCTATGTGCCCAAACTCTTATTGGTGTAAGAAGCTAATCTTTTTCACAGCGCCACCTACAATGAATTAATTATACTTATGGTTTTAAAGATTAAGACAAACATACTTTGTGCAGTAATGTTTTAAATGCCATTTCAAACACAACAGGAACCCTTGTCATATCATAGAAGGCACAGTTATCTGAAAATACAGCTATCAAGTTAAAAATCTGTGATCAAAAAGAGCATGCTGAGTTTTCACAGTAGCTCAGTGACCAACAGAAGCTCAATGGTTTTTAGTGAAAACTGTTGGTAAATCTTTGCAAAACAACTTTTGCCCACTCAGTTTATAACTAAAAGTTTTTAGAAAGCATCTTACCTTGTCCTCTTGGTGTTCGTTTCCTGCGATCTCTGAATGCTGCTCCTGACTGCAAGGCCTCAAGCAGACTATCCATCACTCCCGTCTCATCACCCTCTGAGAACAGGAGAAAAATAATATTAATCTCAGTGCAATTGAAATCAGACTTCAGAAAGAAAAAAGTAAGTGTTGTCAAGTTTACGTAACGCTTCCAAATACAGAATGTATACATTTTAATGTAATGGATGCTGTCAGTGCTTCAGGTATCGCTGTCTATTTTGCGTATGATGTTCTATTAAGCAAAATTGATGCCAATCCTACTGTTCTTTCAACTTAGAGATGTTATCTTGTGCATTATTGATGAATTATTCAGCATGCAGATAGACAGCTGCTGGTGAATGACTGCTGTTCCACTGTTAAATTCTTTAAAGACTTTCCTGAAGTAGAAACAGGTCATCTCTTTTTGATTTAATCAACACACACGGAAAATCTGTTGAAACTGAATGGCACAAAGTTAAATATTGTAGTACTGCATCTTCAGGATGCCTTAAATCCTTGAAAAATAAATTATCTATACAACATGTGAGGATACATAGGTCCTATGCTACATGTCTAAGAGTACACCATGGATGATCATAAGGTAAGGAAAGGAAAGAACAAAGAGGGGAGAATCATGCAGTGAAAGTAGGTGGCATAACATTTCTTAAAAGATGAATTCTACTTCTGCCAAATCTTTCTCTTGCTTTTTTTAATATCCAAGCTCACCTGTAGCCTTTAAATTGCCAGACTTTATGGTGCATTATGGAAATGTGGGTAGAAAGATTACTTCCTTTCTACGCATTTCAGTCTTGAACTTCCTTTGCATTTCAGTCTGTTAATAACAGCTGATAGCAGCATTCAACAGCATGAGAAGTAGAGGTCAAAGAACTGCAATGTTACAAAACTATTGAAGAATGCCTCTTTTTCTGTTCACATGTCTGTGTTATAATCCAAAACTAAAATATAGACTAGACTCAGCAGGTAGGTGGACATTTTATTCACGTCCCTCAGACTTCAAGTTAATATAAATTTCCCCATCACAGAGTGGGAAGATAATTACTTTATGTAAAAGATTTACGTTACAGTAAAACACTTCTGACTCACACAAAGTGTAGGAGGTTAAATGCACATTCAAACTCTCAAATGTACAAGTTTAAAAGCAGCTTATTAATGCAAAAGGTATTCTGCCCTGGTTCTCTATTACATTTAGATTTATTAAACTAAATCCAGACCTGACATAAGAGCATGCCAATCCTTAAACAGTACCTGGTTCAAACTTCTACATGATGATCATCAGTGTAACTACTTCGTAAATTTAAATGATACATCAACGTAACTTAAACCATTATGTATAACAGACAACACATACACAGAGTTCTCTCTGGTATAAGATGCAAGGGAGCAAAGCAAGAGTAGCAACCAGCAGAAGACTCTTAAATACCAGTTTTAATTTCATTCCATCTAAAACCTTTAAAAAAAAAATAAGCTCCTGCAAAATAAATAAGTAAATTAGCTTCTCTCAATTCACACTCACATATACAAGGCCAGAATCTTGTCTAAAGCATACAACGTAATTATTTTTTCTTTGTGCTCCTTATCCTATACATGCTTATTCATTGATTTATTGTTGGCTCTATATTAAATTTATTTTCTAAATCCAAGGTCTGTGAATACACTTTGCCCAAACTAATACACATTAAGTTGGTCGGAAACATTTAATGAATGTGACTGTAACACGTAGGATTAGTTAATATGCTAGAATATTTTATGCACAGAAAAATAAGAGTACTATTCGATCCTCTTTAAAAATAAGAGTTGGCAGAGTTGATTCAAAAAGACAAAAACCCTTCAATACTTCATAAATGTTTATGCAGTCTTCCACTTTTTTTGCTGAGTGTGCTACTCTACCTGCTAATTACTGCAACTGCTAAAACACACCCTATTTTTGGAATATCAAAATATACAATATAAAGACACATGAATTAAAGAAGCTGTAGAACACAGTGATGAGATTTTTCACTCCTCCAAGTAAAATTTACGCTAGGTCTGATCTCAGCACTGCATCTTAATCAAAGTCGTCAGGTGATTAAGTGGGAACTGGGCAAAGAACTGCATTTTCAGTTAGCCTTCATTAAAATTCATAAATAAAATTCAACAGAAATTTCAGCCTTCCCCGACAGTTCTTGCTGAGGTACTTCACATATTACCAGCTATGTCCTTGATTTGCCTTTATTTTTTTTATACTACCTACAGCAACTTGTAAACACAAATAAGAAACAGAGACAAAAACCACCAGAAGTTTTGAAACTGAGAAACCTATTGCCAACAGAAATTATCAGTGGAAATAAAATACATACTCCCCATCCTAAAAGATATCTCTTTTAGATATCTTCCACTGTACACAAGGATGGGGGTTTCACCTGGAACAAGCAATTTTATTCCTCATTCTTTCTTTTCCAAGTTGGTCCCAAGCATTAAAGAAACAGCAAATGTATGCATGAGTGCAAAAAAATTTGCAAGCCTTGATTAGCCTCAGCAAAGAGCCAGATTCACGATAGGTATTAAACAGAACTGAAAAGGCAAAAAAAATTCTTAATCGCTAATTGATATGTTAACTACAAGCCCCATTTGTTTTAATTTGGATTTCACAGCAATATTCTATTGAAGATTTAGTTTAGCACATACAGTCCATTTCAAAAATTAGTGTGTTTTTAGAAAATTACAGTAAGACTCATCCTCTTGCTGGTCCCACAATTTAGACCAGTGTTAGTCAACAGATTTTGGTCACTTTCAAAGATAATAACGAAAAACAAAATAACTTTCCTGTTCCATAGAACAATATGATTGCTTCTTACACTGCTGAAGAGCCTCAAGCAAACTGAGAGGCACAGAGAAAAAAATATGATACAATGAACAAATAATGTCACATTTGAGATAAGACAATCTTGATATCAAGATACCCAAATTTTCATAATTTTTGACCAGTTATACGGAACAGAACAGAATAAGTGAAAAACAAAAATTAGAGTAGGCCATAACATGAAAGTATATATGAAGCTCCATCCACTTATGAATGCTGAGGAATAGTCATATCATGGATTTATAAATAAATATGGTGTATATAAAGGGAATGCCCTGGATTTTACACTTTGCTTTTATAAATAACAACAGACTTTAGATGAACTGGTCTTAATAAGCATTTAGTATTTATGGTCAGATTTTTATGTTAGATGACATTCTAAACATTAGTTCTCTGGAACTAGACTGTCAGTTTCAAAGAAGGAGACCTTTGATAAACCAGAAGAAATTAAATCAGAAACTGAAGATTTGGATGTACAAAAGGGTGGGGGGTAAGGGGTGAAAAACAGTGTTACCAACAGAACAGTGATTATTGCTAGAGACATGTAATAATCTCAACACAGTCAAACCACGTGAACTTTTCACTCCGATGTTAATGTACATAAATAGTATTACCCCTTGGAACAAAGACAAGATAGATAAATGGGCACAGATGAGACATGCCAAATCAGCTAATATAAAGTTCTCTCAGCTGATGTGGAAGCAAATACAAATCTCTATGAAATTAACGTGCCATTTGAAATGACCAAACACCTATTATTATTATAGAACAGCAAATGTAGAATCTGTTTATAAGAAAAACCAAAACATTAGCTAGGGGGAAAAAAATATGATAGTCTTCACCTGGCAGTAGGAAAGGCCTTTTGAACAAGTTTTGAAGACAATAGAACACAAGATTATGACAGTATAGTTCTGCCAAAGATATTAAACTAAATTTATGGTTTATGATTTCTGTTAATGCAATATACTGCACTTCATTTGGCTACAAGAGTTCTCTTATTTATCTGGTGTTCAACATTTGATATAATGGCTGTTAATTCACTAGTGGAAGATGCAAAAGATCATCATTAGTAAAATATCTTACTAAGTAACAACAAAGGTTGTTTATAGATAGGAAGCTTTAACATTTGAGAGCTTATCAGGTGAATTCCTCTGAAAACCTAATTAGGGAATCTGCCATAACAACAGATGACAAATAGGAAATAGTAACATTTTGGAAGATACGATGAGAACATGCATAAGGTCTGGAATAATAAAATAAATGAAAATAATAGCAATACAATGAGCGTGTATAACTTCAGGTGCAAGCCAGAAGATCTTCATTAGAGAATGACCAAGAGCTCCAATATAAAGAGGTGACCAAAGAAACAATGGAGAATTACCAATCTGATGAGTGTGCTAAAAAGTCAGCATACTTCATTTCCAGTAGTAGTGCTATAACAGCTTGATTATGGCATTCACAGAAGACAAATCACAACCGGAAAAGCTTTTACAATAACCAAGGGAGTGGATTCTAACAAGAGATTCTTAAGGCAGCACGGACACAATGACCTTAAAGGTCTTTTCCAATCCAAACAATTCTATGATTTCTTTAGACTACATAAAGCAGTCACTGAAAAGAGGTATGACAACCTCCTTATGTGCTTAGAATCTGTAAAGTCCCAAGAGAGAAAACTCTTTCCAACAGATAACTTGCCCAAGACGGGGCTGTTTTGGTATAGCAGCAAACAGGAAAGCATTTAGGCTGAGTTAGCAGAAGTATCTTTGCGATCAAAAATTACGTTCTAGAATGCATTTCCAAATAAGACTGTGGGAATCAGAAGTCTAGAGATTTCAATGATTAAGCAAAAAAATTCTGAAAGGAATTATATGACATAGCACAGGCAATAGCAGGAGCATAAGTCACATGACCCTTTCAATCCACTCTACCTGAAGCATCAATCTGCACCTCTTTATTAATGGCAAATATTTAAAACAGCTATGTGATAAAATGGGGAACGAGAGTGCAAGAAACCAATTATTGGCACTTAGCCTGCTGCTTAAGTTACAGCATGAAGAACACAACTCCTGGGTATCTCTAGTTGTGAACTAAGCCTTAACTTTTGAGTAAGCGTTTTTATTTTCAAAGGTCATCTAGTGCAGATATGACCTTTATATTTTTGAGGAAAACTGTCCTTCTAAATCATAATTGCTTATTTAGAATATTTATCAAGACAAAAATTTAGTAGAAACTGTACAATCAGGTATGACTAGTCTGTCTTGATTTTTCTACATATAACATACAGAATTAAAAACTTCAGAATTAAACTGCTAATTGATTTTTACGTAAAGTACTTTCCAAAGAAGTAAGTATCAGATAGAAACAAAGCATATAATCTATTCCCAGAACAGTATTTTCAAACTTGGCTTTCCAAAGATAGATAAGTTGCCCAAACGCAAGCCATTCTTTATATTTTATCCATCAGCAAATGGCACGTGGAGATGGAACGATAGTATTAACTTTACAATTTTAAATATTGAGAAACAGGGCAGGACAAGAAATATGTTCTAAAAAGGTAAAATTAATGTAAATGTGCCTTTGCACATGCAATACTATTGCAGGACAGACTGCTTTGTATGTACATTTAAGTTTTTTAATTGTTGCTCTCCTTACATGGAAATCTCTCTTTGACAAGTACTTAGGAAAGGTTTAAGAAAAAAATCAAGATGCTTTGCTATTCTGTACACCTTATGTTGCTTGTATCTGCTGTATGAGAATTTGCATAAAAATAGTTCAAGCAGTATACACAGTAAAATAATTATTTGAAGCAGCCTGCTCTTGCACTGTATTATGAATGTATCTGACATAGATGTAGAACTAAGATTCCTCAGTACAAGTAGGTAATTTATTTTAGCATAATCTGTACACTGCTAAACTAACCATGAGGACTGTGTTATAAAGGTAGAAAACAAACACTTGAGAATGATGAAGAACATTTACTTTATCTTATTTTTCACATAGCAAATGCAATCCTTCACCTGCTTCTGCAGCCATTTTCTCTGTTTCAACAGAGTTCCTCTGAAACAGAAGAACCATTTCAATATGGAGATGAAGATAAAATATTTCCCTTTGCTATCACTGCTAGCACCTTATGAAATATGAGCCTTAAGTTACATTTAGAATCCTTTTTGTTGATATTACATTCCTTTATCACTTCCTGACAAATCTCATCTAAACCTCAAAAAGAGGTTTTCTTTTTTCAATACCTTCTGATATTAAAGGAAAAATAACGTTCTTTTCTATGTATAACTCACACAATTAAAATGAAAATAGAAGTTGACAAAACACATACAGGTAAAATATTCTTTTACTAGCCTGAGGAGTAATAAAAGCTATAGCTGAGCCAGGACAACAGGTTTTCCTGTCTTGTCCTATTTTTTTTCAAGTAACTGCTGCTAAAATTTCCTATTGGAAAATGAAATGGGTTTAGTCTGGTTTAGCCTATGAGGCTTTCAAAGTCATTCTTGCAATTAAAAGAGCACTGCTGAAATATCACACTAGAAAAAATGTGGTAGTGCTCTGTTTAGGGACTAACCTGGTTTTATGTACATTTATCATTCATGGTTCAGAGCTCCCTCATAGACTTTACATAAAGGTGGGAATATTTAGCTTCTTATATTGTTTATGATTCAGTACGCATTCTTGAACTTGCTTCTGTGGTACTGGCCAGTTCTGATGATTTCAACTTCATGGGAGTTTTTAGTTTCTCTCCTCTAAACACTACTCCCAAACTGTCTTAAAAATAGGTCCTTACCTTCAAGACAAGTAACAATTTCCCTGAAGCCAAGCTTACTTCTTATGAGCTATTTTCAAAAGAGTTTTAAAAATATTTAACTTCCTTTTTCACTTTTTTTTTTTGCGTTATAGTATTGAAATATTTTAATTTCCTTTCCCCTCCCCTCAACACAGAACACAAAGAAAGAGTAGATTTAAGGGAGGTCTTAAAGTAAATTTGGAAGAGGTTTTATTTAAACATTGCCTCCAAATGTCAGCTATATTTCCATGCACTAAATAAACAGTCACGTTTTTCCTACCTCAAAATGTTCACTACATACTAGAGAAGGGATCATTAAACATAACTTTCTGATTTAGATTGGAAGAACTAGAAACATTTTAAGACCAATTTCAGTTTCTTTTTGTGGTCTCTATTGCACATACTTGTACCTCAGCCTTTACCATATTATGATCTATCAAAAAGATAGAAATAAGCATCTTGTAGCAGATTTTTTGGGGACTTTCATGATGACTGTTTTTTCAGTTTGCACTAGAAAGGAGATTATTTTGATTAGAACATAAAAAATCCTAATAACTACTACTGTTCTTAAATGAAATATAACAACTGGGGTAGCATTATTGATGGTAAAATGAAAAAACAAAATATCTTTAGCTTTTTAAGTTACTTGAGTAACTTAGGACTACAGAAACTGCACTTCACGTGAAGCCACAACAGAGCTCAGCCCACGCATCCAAAACGTGATCCATCTCCTATCTGTTTCTTCAGTTCAGATTCACAGCTAAGGCTTTGAGAGGCCCTGGGAACACGCCCTTGTTTCTGGAGTGTGCTGCTGCCTTCCCTTTTATTTATCTGCACTGATTACTACAGGAATACCCATACATTTTACTGGTGCACTTTCATTTTCCAGTAAAGTCAATACCCACATGTACTTTGCAAGGCATCTTGTACTCATTGTTACAAATAGACTAATTGAAAACTAATCTAAGTTAAGAAAAAGTTTAAATATTGCACAGTCTTTTGGGCAAAAGTTTACAGGAACTTCCCAGGAAATTTTTCATCAATTTCAGCCCTTACTGAAAGAGTCCAGTAAAATACCACCATAGGTAACACTTGCTGCCTACCTGCCTGCTTCTCCAAATGGTTTCAAAATCATACTTCTATTCACATCTTGCACTACCCTGTTTTGCTTTGAACTTTTACGTACTTTTCATAGGTCTAACACGTGTCCTGTATAAACTTTTAAACAAGACTTTTTATTCATAATCAGTATCAGAATTTTTAATTGCAATATATTCAACTTTATAAGGTCAGTTTTCAGTGTCTTTTGGAAAGTGTGTTTGTGTGTTTTCCTCATATATTCGCATTTCATTCATTTGCTAAATTCATTTTGCCTGCATAATAAATATCTTCAGGAAGCAGTCTTCCTCAGCATTTTGCATTACAATACAGTCTCATGACTATTATTTACTTTTTAATTAAAGAACAAGTTAGGACAGTATGACTGATAAGTGAACCTATACCTCATGTCAGTTTACAAAACAAGGCAAATCCTTGCTTACATATCAATTAAGCTCACTGTTTATGATAACCTGATCTCAGGCTTACATAAATTTAATAGAATGAGAAAAAACATGCTTTGTTGTACTGGCAGGTTGCTGAAAACAATTTTTGAAATGCTGAAATGCGCACACTTTTTCATTTTCAGAAAACATCACAATGGTGAAGGCCTACTTCAGCAGGTACATATTTAATTGAAATGCATCAGCATCACCCCGGGGCCTCATTCTGAATGGACTTAGGCCCCTTGCAAGGATGACTTTCGCTAAACTGAAAAAAATAGGCTTTAACACGGATTACTTGGTAACAAATGGGAAGACATTGCCTCTATGTGGGAAGGAAAAGATTGTGCAGCTCAAAAGAAAGAAAGAAAAATGACCATATGATGCCTAAACAATTAAATGCATCGGTAATCAAGTTCTACTAGTGTTTGAAGGCTATGTTTCAGTTACAGTACTAAGCAACTTTTCATTTACGTGATTAGCAGATACATAAGGCAGCACAAAATCATCAATGATTTTAGCATTAGAAAACAATTTTCTTTTAAGAATTGCTTATAGTTGAGCAACTGCTCCAATATTTTAGGGAAGAAACCAGCCTTGGCAACTCATTTTGAGGAAGGGAGATATCTTACACATTCTTGCTGTTTGTTTTGGTTGGGGTTTTTGTTGTTGTTTCTTTCAACTGTTTGTGCTGGCTTTGGCTGGCGTAGAGTTAATTTTCTTCATAGTAGCTGGTATGGGGCTATGTTTTGGATCTGAGCTGGAAACAGTGTTGGTAATACAGGGATGTTTTCGTTATTGCTGAGCAGGGCTTACACAGAGTCAAGGCCTTTTCTGCTTCTCACCCCACCCCACCAGCGAAGAGGCTGGGGGTGCACAAGGAGTTAGGAGGGGACACAGCTGGAACAGCTGACCCCAATGACCCAAGGGATATCCCATACCATATGACATCATGCTCAGCATATAAAGCTGGGGGAAGAAGGAGGAAGGGGGACATGTTGGGAGTGATGGCATTTGTCTTCCAAAGTAATCATTACATGTGATGGAGCCCTGCCTTCCTGGAGATGGCTGAACACCTGTCTGCCCATGGGAAGTGGGGAATGAATTCCCTGTTCTGCTTTGCTTGCGTGTGCAGCTTTTGCTTTACCTATTGAACTGTCTTTACTTCAACCCACAAGTTTTCTCACTTGTACTCTTCCAATTCTCCTCCCCATCCTGCTGGGGAGGGGGAGGGGGGGGAGTGGGTGAGTGGCTGTGTTGAACTTAGTTGCTGGCTGGGGTTAAACCACAACACTATTACCCTTTAATCTTGTAGTGACCTCATTCAATTTATAGAATCATAGAACGGTTTGGTTGGAAGGGATGTTAAAGATCATCTAATTCCAAACCCCCTGCCATGGGCAGGGACAACTTCCACTAGACCAGGTTGCGCAAAACCTCATCCAATCCATCCTGTCTTTTATATTTAAATTATTCCAAGTTCTAAAATAATTTTAGCCAATTGTACTAATTGATATCACAAAAAAAATATCAGATTTCAATGTCAGAAGCAGAAGTGACCAATGTTGATCTTAAATTCATTTTGGGATGACAATTGCAAAGTCAAATGGGTAACAAAGAAACTTCTCTGTGACGCATAATGAAATATTAATCAAACAGTAAGTGTTTTATATGAGGCTTTCTGTCTTTTAGAAGAAAACTTGTATAGCTGGCCTTTTCTTACTACAAAGTTTCCAAGAAAGAAAACTTTAAAAAAACCCATATTTTATTTCAGAGCAAAACCAACTGCATGCCCATATGATAGAGAATCAATTATCTTTCATCAAATGGTGTAAAGAATTCTTAGCCAGCTCCTGACAGCCCTATCAGTATACATTCACTTCTCTCACACATTTAATCTTGGGGAGAAAAAAAAAAGGGCAGCAATTAGTTCAGACTAAACTGTCGAACTTCATTTCTTAGCATGATACCTCACAATACATCCAGTTTGGAAAACAAAAAAAAATTCCTTCAAAGGATCTTTATTAAGCTTCATTTTTGTGAATCAGCTTTTTCAATAGGGTTTGGAAAGTCAAGCATTGTATTTCAGGACTTTTCCTACCAAGAACATGTACACAGAAAAACGCCATGGCAAATAACAAGCTGTAATTTGTCCATGTTTTTGAATCCTTTCTACACAAATCCCAAAGTGGCCTCGAAACCTACACTGTTTTCTATGATTAACTAATTTCACATGGACTGGACAAGTACAGAATCTGAATACAATACAGACATCAAAACTTACCAGAATTTAGAACATGTAAGCCCACAATGTTTCCAACAGGAAAATCACTGCTGACCCTGATACGCCACAGGATTTACCTGGAATCTAATGACTAGTCCTACTGCAACCACAGAAAACTTCACCCAAAATAATAATTATTAAGAATATATCATTGCAAAAATACAGCAGAATCCAGAAACCACACATAGTTTCAGAACTCATTTATAATCTAGAGCCCAACCTTGAATAAAAATTTCCTCATTAATAGTTACCTGTTTTGTTATACTGGTACAGACCAACTATCAGATCTTTGGCTTTTTTGCAAAGTTTCTAATTGATAGTTAATATCTCATTTCATTGTCTAAAGAGGTATTTTGTTCTTAGCTTTTGATGGATCTCTGAAAAATCATTTTTTATGTAGTTAAGTTGAACATTCTGTACTTTCAAGACAAATTTTACTATATTGCAGCACTCACCCTATGGAATATGACACTGAATGATGTCTCTCTAGGTTTAAAATCTAAATTTCCAGACCTACTTTTACCTTTATTGCCCATCTGGCAATGTCTAAAAAAGAAAACCCAATCATATTTCTACTTTCTGCTTTCAACAAAAATATATACCTGGATACAAATTCAGAAGCAGAGTCTTTGTTTCTACTGCACATTTAAAAGACTAAATGCAATATGTTTAGAATTTTTAAATCTTCTACCAGTGGACTCCACAACTCACTAATGACCAGGAATTTCAAGTTGAAAGTCTGATTATAAAACTAAGCAAGAACCACTGAAATCAACGCCATAACGTTCAAGTTCAATTAATTAGATCTCTACATTTGAGAAGAAATAGGCTTTTATCATTAAAATAAATGTCCTTTGGTGCCTTACAGAACTTTTCCTTTCAAGTATACAATGCCTTCTCATCAGCCTTTTAAATTACCTTTAAGTACAATGATTGTATTGGGGTACAAAACTGCACTAACATTTGTGGAAGTGTTATAACTTACCATTATTCAATATTTCCTATGGAAAATTTTTAGTGAAGATCTATTATGATATATATTGGCAAATGATCATTATTTAGTTTATGAAGTTAACTTTACGTATACTACTGTTAAACAATTCGGGGATGTTTAACAGTAAGCATACAGTAGAAAAAGGCTCATCAACATGATAATTCTTTCCTACATAATTTAGGAAACTACTCTTGCGCAGGCAGCATCTTAAAAGTTCTATTAGAAATGAGATACTACAATGACAGAAAAATAGAATCATTCCACTAAGACAGAATTTAGTCACCAAACTTGTCCCACCACTACAATCAAATAAACTTCCATTTCACAGTAGTTCTACATGCAATTCTCCTCCTTGTTATCCGGTTCCCCAACAAACCTTATACTAAAGAGAAAGTCAGTTGATCAACTAATTTAAATATTTCAGATTTGCTTTTTAACACTGGAAGTTCTACAAAATATACAAATATAACATTATATAGCAATTACATCGAAATAAACATTACAGGTATTTTCAAAATTAACAACAATACTTGCTTTTTGAAATAAGAATACTTTCTCCACGGAAAAGGAAAGTTGAATTTGCCAGACAACTATCCAAAGTTACCACTTGCTACTGTTCAGTATAGGCCCCAAGAAATCTACTTTTAAGAGAAAAGAAACCAGTTGTTCTGCCTTTCTTCACCTGTAATTATCTGAACCTCAGATTTCACAGCCTAATTCCCCCGCACCCCCTAAACAAATTACCTCATTAAATCAGTTTACTTGGAAGGCACCATATGCCATATTCATAACCAATTTTTTCCATTGCAAAATTTTAAAAGATGAGATTAAATTTTAAGTTGTAATTTCTTTCCAACTTCCTGTCCATGCTCACATCTATTTGCATTTCTCTTGAGCTACTTTTGCCCCATATTAATAACACTTAGAGGAATTTTGACATGCACCCCCTTCTCAAGATGGCTTCAAACTCCTGCATAAACAGATCGTAAAAATTTTGAGCTCTCATGCATAACTGCTTTGAAGAAGAAAAAAAAAAAAAAAAATCAAACCTCATCCTGGTTCTATAGATGCTGACATTTAAGCATAATGTAAATCCCCATCTAATTTTTTTTCTATTAATATAATATTTCAGGAAGAGTGCAGCATATTCAAACAGACCATCGACATCAATATGAAAGATAATGACTTCCCAAAGGAACTGTAACACTTGCCTCATTAGCATCCAGCATAAAAAACTAATAATCTGTAGAATGTAAATAACTCCCAAGTTTTATTACTCCAGGTACCCCATACAATCACTAAGCAAAATAACTTCAAAGGATTAAGGCTAAGGCATTTAAAAAATAATATGTATCTCGTAACAAGTTTAGTATGTATTTCTGTTTATGCAAATGGACACAGAAGGAAGACACAACAATCAGGAAAGCACAGAATCATTAGAAAACTGTAGCAAAAAGTAACCTTCTTGAATTGTATCCTGCAACAGTCAATGTAAGTGTAACAACAGTTCAAGGAAACACAACGGAATTATTGCTGATAATAGTACATACCAGTCTGAATAAATAGCATATGAATTCTTACATAAGAGTAATTGAAAAGGGAAAGTAGGAATATCCATCAAGCATTATCACAGAACTTCATATCCATTATCTTCATCTGCATTAGGGGAGAATGTTAATATGTCTTCAAAACAATTAATTCAATACTAATTGGGACTGAGGAAGCTCATTCTATCTTTTATCCTAATACTGGTAGTTAAAAGGTGATTTTAATTGCCATAATAATCAGATATAATGAAGAGCAAAACTGTTTCTGATTAAATAACATTTGCATCAGAATTGCTGTTACACACTTTTCAGCTCCTAGAAAGCTGTCTTTAGTAGTCCAGGAAACACAACAAACAGATGCACAAATAACAGCAGAGTGAAAAGAACACTGAAAAGGACCAAATATTCCCAAGCCCTACAGCCACAACTGAGCAAGTGGTGCTGACCATCCACAGTAGTATTGTTTGGAAGTAAGAGTACAACAGTTGCCAGAATGTCTTGCTATGGTTTTGACTGTATCACAGATTGACTGCACCACAGATCAGAGAGAGATGTTCAGGCACTACACAATGGGAAATATGTATTGATAGTAAGAATTTTTTTAATGCAGGTTTTAATATTAAACAACATGTCTCACTATGAATTAAGGTGTAGTTTTAAATCAACAATACATGAAATACAGTTTTTCACTAAGAACAGTTTAAAATTTCTTCTGAAAAACACTAATGCTAATAAGAGAAGAATTCCATGACAGTATCAAAATTTACTTCTCAGCCAAATTTAACCAATTCTAATAACTTCAAAAAGTTTTTTTAATTGTAATTAATTAAGAATAAATTTTAAAAAAATGTCAAGACTAGAAGTCTTTAAATAACCACTTCTATATGGATATTAATATCTTCCTCAAAACTGCTTGAGTATGTCACAGATAGGGAAAAATGGTGTTAAATTCTGAAAATATTTCTCAGAAATTTTGAGGTGTTCTATAAATTGAATGCTATATAATGCCTTGCCCATCATACTGTTTTTATAGAAAGTCACAGGAGTTGTCTTTGACTCAAGCCATCACATAGCCTTTTCTGTCCAAAACATCTCATTTGTATCAACACTTTTATCCCAAATAATGCCAAATCCATTGACTACAACTGAAGAAACAACTTCCTATAGAACTGACTTCAAGATAAACCACAGGCTCAGAAGACCTTAGTCTCATTTATTTTTTTTTAACTGAGAACCCCTTAACCTTTCTGTATGTATTACTGTGCTTATTTACAAAAAATAATACATATTGATATAATGAAGTTTTCTTTAGGCTGACAAGTGTACATGTTGGTTAAGTTCCTACTGTAATTTTTTTTTTTAGAAGGTATATGTTGATTTTGTCACCTATCAGCCCACTTTCAGTTTTGCACAGAAAAATATTTATTTTGAAATGTGGATGTGTTTTAGGATTTAGAATTACTTAAGCTTCTATGATTCTGTCAAGTGTAAATCACTTCAAAGTTTATATGGAGTTGAGAGGTTATCTATATTTTTCTTGTTTCATCTTTACATATTTTGGAATGTTTAGCAGGATATCAGGTTCCACACAGTATTTACATGGCATCTCAGTTACACAGAGCACAAAACACCAAACTGAGCAACCGGGTCTTTAAAATCTTGGCAACTCTGAGTTTACTTCATAACTAGGTACTATACAAGACAGTTCTTGATTCTGGTCACACTGCAGTTTTCTGCTCTCTCAGTTACACCAAGGAACATATATTAATTGTAATATTTAATTAAATCTAATTAATTCTAATCTGGATTCTGTAGTGGCCACAAAAATTGTAGCTGCGTAACCAGGTGACAGTAAAAAATACTTATTATAGAACTACACACTAAAAGTCTGGAAAATGTAGCAACCCTATTGCTCTGACCTGAAAGGCTGTAGCAATGCATTAAAATTTTATTCTTGAAGATATAGCTAGAGAAATAACTGAAAGAGAGTAAAGTTAAAACACCCTTTGGGTGATAATCACCTTGTCAAAATGACAGCTTGAGAGGACATCTGCCTCCTTCCTCTAAGTCTTCTGTGTCACATTCACTTAGACAAATTTACAAACTATTTATATAAGCAGCAATGAGCACACAGAAGTAGTTCTATCAAGAAAAAAAATAGTTACTTGGCAAAAACAGTTAATTGAATATCAATGTCGTGGAATCCAGTGGGCATGGAGCTATCCCCCCCATCTCCTACCAGAGCAATAGAGTTGTAATATGTGAAATGCATATTTCAATATATCTAAGAATTGGAAAAAATATTTAAGTAGTATTAAACTAACTTTGTTTCACTGGTTTAGAAATATTCCTTATTTAAATGGCAGTTTTGGTGCATTTAGCCACGTACAGTTATTCATATATTTGCAGTTTCAGTAAAAAAGAAATATAATGCAAAATTAAACTTTAGTTCTATCTGTTGATAGGAAGAGTCTTTCATAATGAAAAGCAAGATGCTATCAGCATACTGAGGCATCTATGTTACTGCTATGCATGGCCTACTCCTCACCTGCTTAAAAAAAAATAATTAACAGAGGTAGGTAAGCTCTCACCAACTGAGCTGAAGCAATTTAAGGTGTAACTTGGAACTGTTAGCTACAGCCCTTAAACACAGAGCAATTCACAGACCATAGTATCTAAGTGGGCTTCTCATACTTTTCAACAGCTAATAAAACATTTTAGCTTACGTGGTCTTAAGTGGCAATTTAAACTAACCTCTCTCAGTATGTCTTCAAGTACACTGGTAGAGGGGAAGGCGATGATGGGATATTTAGGTTCTTCTTACCCCACTCCCAGAAAAGTGCCTGCCCATATTACAAAGGACTTTTCTTGTCACGTAACAGATACTAAAGAAAGATTAGTCAAATGCTAAAAGAATGGATTAGAAAAATCTCATTAGAGATCTCCATGAGCTTTGCTTCGCAAAATATACAAACTGTATTTATGCATCACCTGTATTTAAACATTATATTATGTTTATAGTTAAATTGAAATATTAGAAGAATCTTTCTATGGTATGAAATTTGAGTTTGTCATCTGTCAAAAGCAACAAAAGTGGTTCACTAAAACTTCTGCTACAGTATATTCCATGCAGTGTCACTGCCACTTCAAGCAAGGCCAAAAATAGGATATGTGGTACCACTGCAGAAACCCTTCAAACCAGCCCTAGGGAAGTAATCTGAAAAACAACAGAAACCAATCAACTAAACAGCAAAACTCTGAGGCTTTGTGGCAAAGTGATGTACACAAACACCTGAGATTTTTTTAAAAAGATTTCTACATAAATGATTTGTTTCCCATCATGGTATTCAAATTACAGTACATTAATATAAATTCATTTTTAAAACTCAGAATGCAAAAGGAAGTATAGGGAAAAACAATTTATCACAATCAGCAAATACAACAGCAAATCTAATTTATGATTTTTTAAAATATAATTAATAGTACCTATAAAATGATCACAGAAGGAAGATTTTTTTTTTCACTTATAAATAAAACTTGTTCTCACTTTGTCCACTACTTTGTTTTTCCAGATTTATATACGGGTTGCCCATTTTTACCAAATTTAAACTGTGAAATTACTGAGCAGAAAAAAGCACAAAGTTATGACACTTGTATACACGTATCAATAAAGACAAAACAGCATTACCTGCTGAAATCATTGTAAATACGACTCAGTCTGACAAAGCAACATTTAAATACATGATATATTTGTAAGATATATTGATACAAGTGTAACTGCAGGTTCTAGAGAAATGTGGTTGTCAAACAGGAAGGGCAGGTTGGCTGGCTAACATTCCTTGAGGGCTGGCTGTCCACGCACAAGTCTTAGATTTTTCACTAGTAATGGGAAATTTACTGATATGCCAGAAATATTGGCATTCTAAATACATGTGACACCAAACAGTATCGTAAGTATTACACGACAATAGTTTTGCACTACCATGTTATCAATGATGGAAATTCTGACCAGTACCTTGTCTTTTCTTGGCTCCATGTTCACCTCCACTGTCATCCTCTTAAATGCTGGAGTGGGGCTATTTGCCTGGTCTAGTATTTCTCTAGTCCTTTTCATGCTTTTATAAATTGACTTTAGAGATGCTGCATATATGCCCTTGAAAGGCAGTGTTATTTTTAAATTTAGCCCCATTCGATCAATCTCCAGCATAATATTATGTTAGTTTATCATAATTATATGGTTTACTGCAACATCATCCTTATACAAAGTTACTACATCATCACATCTTCCATAAAATTCATCATAATCAAAATACAAAGAGCATTTTTCCATTAGTATGTACCTGTTAAAAGACTGTTCAGTGGCTAAAAAGGACAAGTGTTTTACAGCTGGGTCAGATTAGCAGATTAACACAAACTCATGGAAACAGAACAAAAAATTGCAGCCTCAAGTCATCTCTTACACAATCCAATGTACAGTTTTACCACCTCTACTTGCCTTCTGGAGTCAAAGAGGTAAAGAATAAAGCTTGTATTTTACAACCTTTGGGAAATCTGCATAGCATCAATATCAGGACCACCCGATTCCTCCTGCTTTCTTACTTTGCTCTCTCTTAGAGTGGCCTCATGTAAAATACAATATTCTCATAGCTGACAAGCTCAACATTGCTTTTTATCATGCTGAAACGTCAAACTGTACTTAGGCTCCAAGCTCAACCAGATTTTCCAGCTTCTAATAGGATTGTTGGGAAAGCATTCATTATAACATGGAGCCTCCAAGCCCAAAAAGACAGACATTAATTGCCACACTACCTTGATTATAGAGGTGCTTACAGAATGAAATTAACAACAAAGCAAGTAAGATCCTTCTTCTTGGAAGTAAATCCATATGAAAAAAATCAATTAACTGCTACAAATGAAAACAAGCCAATAATTCAAAATGAAATAGCTTGAAAGGAACATTACACCTTAAGTGGCAGGTATGGAATTACATGATCAGGCAGGCTAAAATAAAACAGAATTTTCACTGAAAAAGTTAACCTTTTTTTCAGCTTTCAAAACAGACAGCAAGTATTTTTCATATTGATCAGGAATAGCCTTCAGTTTGTTACTCCGTACTTTCTTTTTCTTTTAACAAATCTCTCTACTAAAAATGATGCCTTACCTTTGTTCATATCAATCAACTGCTGCTTCTTCTTCTGCCGCTCTAGTTTCTCTCGTTCAGCCTTCTCTTTTGCCAATTTGGCTCTCTTAGTTTTCTCCTCCATTTCTCTTCTTTTGTTGTTTTCTTTTAATGCCTCCTGCATTAAATAAAACAAACATAGGTGTCTATTTACTGAGGAAAACCATAAAGAATAACAAAAATAACCTTGTTTGCACAGATACTGTATTGACATCCAATATGGGG
>NW_009633982.1:98062-113209 GCF_000690535.1 Cariama cristata
GTGGAGGGGGGGGGGGGGGGGGGGGAACACACATGGACGGGACACGACACAAGGGACTGGTACCCAATACTTACTTCAAGGATCTTCAGAAATCTTAAAATGAACATAACTTATCATACTATTTGTACACGTTAGAATTATTAGTTAATCAAAAGAAAGAAAATTGAAATAGCTTTGCATTTATGGCAAATGAAAAAGTTCCAAATTTTTCAGCAGCAACATGTTTGTATTTTTCTTCTATTAAGACGGTAAGTCTAGCTTAAACCTGTATCTTGCTGTTAGGAGGGATAAGTGGGAATGAAGCCAAGTTCCTACTATAATGGACTCCAATTACAAGTAATTGAAATTTGGTTACTAACATTTAAGCTACAATTCTTCAAATATTTTTGTTGAAATAGCCAAAGCAGTCTGGATCACTTAAATACACAAAACACATCAACAGTAATGGAAAACAGTTGAATTTATAGATTAAAACTCTAAATCTAATGTCTCTGAGTCAACAGGTTACACAAATTACCAAACTAAAAACTACAAACATAAGAGAACATTTTTGCATTAAAAAACAAAAAAAAACCAAAACCCAAAAAACAAACAAAGAAACAAAACCCCAACAAAACAAAAACCCAACCACTTCCCATGATCTTGCCTCCACCCAGTCTAGAAGATATCCTCCTTTTCCAAAGGAGGTTAAGCTTGATTTCTTGCTGTGGTGGGTTGACCTTGGCTGGCTACCAGACACCCACCTAGCCAGTCTTTCACTCACCCTCCTCAAGAGGATGGGGCGAGAGTAAGACGACAAGCTCATGGGTTGAGATGAAGACAGTAAGATCACTCATCAACTACTGTCATGGGCAAAACACTCAGGGAAGATTAATTTATTGTCAATTAAAATAGAGTTAGATGGTGAGAAACAAAGACAAAGAAAACACCTCTCTCCGCTCCCCCTTCTCAGGCTCAGCTTCACTCCTTCATTCCCACCTCCTCTATGTCCCCACACACCCCTGAGCGATGCAGGAGGAATGAGGGGAATGGGAGTTGCTATCAGTCCATAACAGCTCCTCTCTGCCACTCCTTCCTCCTCACATTTTTCACCTGCTCCACTGCAGGTCCTCCCCGCAGGCTACAGTCCTTCAGGACAGACCTGCTCCAGTGCGGGTCTTCAACATGGGCGACAGGGAAATCTCTGCTCCAGCACCTGAAGCACCTCCTCCCCTCCTCCTTCTCTGGCCGTGGTACTTGCAGGGCTGTTTCTCACACTTTCACGCCCTCACTCCTCACTGCCATGTAAAACATTGCCCTTTCTTAAACAGGTTTTTACACAGGCACCATCAGCTTCACTGCTGGGCTCAGCTGTGTCCTGCCGTAGGGCTATTGTGGAGCTGTCCAGAGCCGGCTGGAACCAGCTGTGTCCAGCACGGGGCAGCCCCGGCCTCTCCTCACAGAGGAGGCCCCTGCAGCCTCCCTCTGCCAGCACCCGGACACGTAAAACCGTTACACTTGCTCATCACTTCTTTACACAAATACCTTCAGAACTCCTTTTTGAGAGCAGGTAATGTAGAAAGAGAAATATTTGAATTCCCTTAAGCTGTTCCCCAAGATCCTAAATTTCTCCCTAGTTTTGCCTTCCATAAGACTCATTTATCATGAAGAAATTCACTGAAATCCATCATAATGGAATTTCACCTAACATCACAGATAGACATGATAAATATTAGGGATAATTTTATTTATAGTCACAACAGCTACAAATTTACTGCTCCTTTCCCTCTCCAACTCACAGTATACTAACAACCTCTACCTACAAGCACTGCAGGTCTGGGCTTCAGGTGATTTTGGGAGTCCTGACACATTATGTCCAACAAGTAGTAATAACAGTAAAGAATATGCTGGATCCAAAAATGTCCAGAAAAATGGTACGTGTTTATTAATGACATTTCAGCCTAAAAAGCTGAACAGTCAATACTTAATAAGCACAGGGTATAAAACAAATGGTTTCCGTGTCAATCTCCCACACAACCTAATCATGCCTTAAAAGCTAGGAAAATCACATGTGCTCACAAATACAAACAAAGAAGATTATTTCTTTGTGATGTCTTTGTAAATACCCAAGACAATATATCAGTTATTATTCCACAAGTAAAATTCGCTTAAGAAATTTGGGGCAGACTCGTATTACACAGTTCTATATATTCCTCAGAAATGACATTTCAAATGTTTCTAATTTAAGATGACTATTCACTTTACTGTGGCACATGCTAGGAAGAAACTATGGACGACTGTCACTTCCAAAAGAAAATCCTACCTAAAGCACAGTTAAGTGTTAAGATTCGTATAAATTGTATCAGTATTTGGTAATCCAAGACTCCCAAATGCCTCCAAATATAGAATATTCACTAAAGCAAGGCCCAGCACATTTCAGTGTGCATACAACATTTCAAGAGTTCTCTGAACTAAAATACTACATATAGCCTCTTCTTTAATAGCTGATACTGTTTTGCAGAAATGCTGGATACCAGTTACTACCGATGTTACTTGTGGATGCACTTGAATATTGGACCAAGAACTGCATTTGCGGTACCATCACATAACCGATCACGCTGAAAAACACCTTTTCTTTCAGAAAAAAGAAAACTGTACCATCACATAACCGATCACACTGAGAAACACCTTTTCTTTCAGAAAAAAGAAAACAGAACTAAAGGAGAAAATCAATGTTTTATCCCTTTTGTTTTTGGACAGTTCTGTCTCTGCACATTCAATCACACTTGACAGAGATTTCATTTTACTGCAACTTCACAGGCTGTAATGAAAGTAAATGCCCACAACCTTATGAGAGAAAGGCAAATAAGAAATGTCATGGCTGAACTAGTAGCCCACTAGTCATTGACATACTATGATTAGATCATAGATTCTGTCACATTTTCTAACAGGAAGACTACAGTAGACTGAACTAAACAAGCTCTAAAGTTATTGTATTTGGAGATGCACTTTGAGCCAGACAAGTCCTAACTGAAGGAAGATTACATGAAAATACACATTGCAGTTCATAAAATAGGCTGGATACCAATGATGATTCAAACAAAAGCTATTCAAAGTAAAGGTCTAATTTCCTGAGGAAGGGAATGATAACAAAATACTGATGACTCTGTGCGAGAGTGTCTATCTTCATCTACCTACACCCATCCCTTCATATATATGCATATCTACATACAAACAAAAATTAACAAAACCCACCATTCCAACACATGCAGTACAGGAAGCACAAAGAGGTCAGATGGGCCTGTCCATTATTTCTTCAAAATCCACATTAACTAATATTTTTTCTTCCAGGATGTAAATGCTTTAGAGTATCTTCACATACAGACTCTTTCCAGAGAGTAAAAAGGAAGAGTCGGGGACCCTAAGTAAAAATCCCCTAAGCACTAACCTGAAATACCAGATCTCTTTCCAAACAACCTGTTGCTACAACAGGCACAGCTTGCAGCACAAAGGCATTAACACTCAGCACTTTCTGCAGCAGTCAAACCGGGCACTCTGCAAGGCAGGAGAGAGAAACCCCAGCAGGGCATCACACCAAGATGCCTCTAGGGCTTTTGGTCCCTAGATTGACCGTTTCAGAACTAACACTGCAATGCAGCACTGCACACATACAGCTTCAGAAGCATTTTCGTAACAACATAAAAGGATTTCTCTAGAGGAAAAAAATGTGTCTTATCTGCTCTTAGCTTTGCTGTAGTACTCCAGTAACTGTTTGGTAACAGCTCTAGTATTTCTGAGTATTATTTAGTGGATTCTTTTCTGCCATACCCAATTCTCTTGAACCTCCTACCCACCCAAATAAATTTCAAGGCATGTGGCATAAAACTAACATATCTTCTCTTCATCTACATACCAATTCAAAATGAATATTTGGGGGGGGGGAAATCAAGGATGATCTATTTGAATCATCACCATCGTTTAGTGCATGTAGTGTGCATGCAAACCCTTTTCTTCATAATAGAACCAAACCACGTGGAATGTACTTGCTTGTTACTACTCTCCATCAGGCAGTTGTTTGCAAGAACATACTCCCAGTTGTTTTCATGTACCAAAACCAAAATAAATATATATTCATCTGTATTTATAAACATACTTTATATTTGAATTAATACTAACAAATTTGATCATAGTTTTTCAAAGCCAATTGAAGATGACTGTAAATAAAGGTAAAGAGAATTTTGACTCAGACGTACAGCGGTTTCTACAGCATTTGCTTTGTCTGAATTACGCCATGAATTCTTCATTTTCTACAGTTTTACTGCAAAGGGTTATTTTTCTCTCTTATGTGGCTTCAATTACTTCATTATTTACTATTTCCTAGCTTTTTAGACATCCAGACTGTGGATGAGCCTAACAATTTCTAATACAAAGGTGACATGATTCTGCACCTGTCTTAACACTTGGGCCCCACCAATCTAAAGTTAAGTCTTAATTTTTAAAAGAAATCTGGACATCATCTCATGCTTTCACCTCTTTTTTTTTTTTTTGGCATATTTTTGTACTCCTCTATACCTATTCTCTTGCAAACTCCTGAGCTTCAGTAGACTTCTTTCAATACAGAACAGTGCAATTTCAGGTTATCAGGTTATTTCTAAGGAACAAATGCCAGTGATAACCTTTCTGTTTAGGTTTGCAGACTAAATTACTTAAAAATGTAGAGATCAGTTTGAATACTGAAAAAAAATAGCTCTGTAATTGGCATTGCTTTTAAAAGAGCAGGAGGGGAAAAAAAATCAGCAGTTTTGTTACTGCAATGTAGCTCAACAGTGACAAAGTACATACTAGTGTTCATAGGTATACACTACACAACTATATTTATTCCCTAATTAAAGGATAAAATCAAACTAATATAATAGTTACAAATCAGACCAATGTCACAAAGCAAGAAGCAAGCCACAGTTAAGAATAAAAGCCTTCCCAACAGCTTTGGAAAACATTTTGAAAAGTATTCATTGTAGATACTGTCTTTTCAAAAGATGTAAGTGCATGCAAAAACTGAAATAATTTTCAAGTGAATCTCAATAGACAGAAATATGTTAATGTATACAACTCCTTTATTTGATGTGCTATTCATGATCCTCTGTATTTTTGGTTGGTGCGTAACAGCATGCAGTTTTGCTAATTCAACTGCAAATTAAAAGTTAGAGAAAGTTTGAGTGTGGTTGGTTTTGTTTGGTGGTTTTTTTAAATAAAAACAAAACCAAATTATTGTCTCTCCCAGTAGAGAAATAGACTCAGCGAAGAATATTATCTCTTGTTAAGGGAGCTAGTTGAAGGGGCACATAGCTTGATGTTCCCACTTGTGTTTATTAGGATTCACTGAAGTAAGGCTCTTGTGCTCAGGACTGCCAGTTTATAGCCTGGTTTCCTTAAGAAGCAAATAAAAAATTAATGCATCTATCTCTTGCATTCTGTACATATCTTAAGTTTTGACAGACAAACAGATATTCACACACCAACATGGTTGTAAATAGACTCTCAAAGGTAAATTATTAAAAACAAGAAAGAAAGAAAACAAACTGTAATGCACAAATCTCCTTGGATATTAAAGATGCAGTTGGCTACAAGGCGGTCATGCACCAATAATGAAGGCTGCCTGTGATCCCTCAGGCCTTCCCTAAATTTGCCTTGCAACTGCAAAATATGTGAACTGAAGTTCCAGCGGGGGGGGGGAGGGGGAGGGAGTAAAAATCTTTTTCGGTCATAACTCATTAGGAACAACAAACTGAGATTAACTGAAAATTAATCTACAGAAATGAAGAGATTTACAACACAGCAGACTGAGCAATCAGTTTACATGTAAAAGAAAGATCTTTCATGAGTATTTCTTGGAGGATAACATATTCAAATACATTGTTATCTTTATGAAAATAATGGAAAAGAAATGCAATGAGCTGATATTAAACAAGAGCAGACAAATTGAGTTTCCTGATGGGTGGTCACGAAACAGTAAATAGAAAAGATTATGTTTGGGATACTGCCCCATGGTTCCGGCATCAGGGTCATTACATCTGACACGAAATGTCTTTGGCATGTCATTACAGATTAAGATTTTTGGCAAGTGTAGCCACTGTTGTATATTCAGGTAGGGAGAAGGGTTTTGCTGTCGGCTTACCAGCTGTGCTGCAAAAACACTTAAAACTCTAGCAGTGTAAGGTAGAAGAGGTTTTCAGTGTTTACTGAACCAAGTTTAAGGCTACCAATAAAAAACTATATTGTATGTCTTAATTACTTAACAGTATACACTTGAATAATTACTAAATAGCCCTCAAGTGGCAGATTTGGGACTGTTTTAATAGCGCCTTTACATCAATATTAGGCATGCATGCTTATTCTTGTATCCAAACTGAGGTTATTCCTGAAAGAGACAGAAAGCTGAAATATGCACACACTAACAAAAGAATATTATTGTCATTACAAAAAAAAAAAATTAAAAAAAACAGCAAAACAAATGTTAGATGTTTTGGATACAATCTGAGAAGAGAAAGCAATGTCCACAGCAGATTACTTATTTTGTCCAAAAAGTGATCTTTCTGGATCAAGGCAGAGACAAATCAATAGCTTGGCATGTGAAGCATTGCATCATCATGTAAGTGCAATCCTTTAGATCCTTTAACAAAATATTCACTCTTAAGTAAATCTGTAAAATCTGTTCCTACAAAGCCTACATCCAGTAGAAAATTAATTTTTAATTTTTTTTTTTTTTTTTTATAAACAGCAGCATCTTGAATATGATGTGTTGAAAGGTTTTAAAGCTTCTGGCTAGAAATTATTGACACATTTTAATAGAGGTTGTAAGAATTACATGTTATGCAGTGTATATTGATATAAAGTATTTAAATAATAAAACAAGACTGCCTGGGTTTGAAAGATTTTGCATGGTTCCTTCAAGACAGGGCTGATGGAATATCAGAAGAAAGTGTTCTGGAGGTTGTGTGGCATTACACCCCAAAGAAATGATAAATGTGAAAAACACCCAACATTGAAGAGATATGCTTATTCATCTGCAATTTTTTTCTTGAGGTTTCTTACACCTTCCACTTCATGCTTCATATTACCTTTTGACAGGATAATCCAATTCTGTTAGCTTGCTTTGGATTTTCCTAAGCGTGATAAGCAAGCAAATACGAACTTAAGGAAGTGAATGAGCTATAATTTACCACAACATCAGCAAGCTAATTGAAGATGCAATAATGCGGTGATCAATCTGAAATCACAATTAAGACAAACATGGATTCAAATTATCTTAATACGATATATGAACAAACAAAATGATGAGGCTAAGACTGCATGTAACACCCTTGTGGAGATTTTAGAGAGAAGTCAGATTACTTTTAACCCATGACAGTTTTTTAGAAATATGTTAGGTGCAGATGTAAGCATCTGTAGCCTGTAAGCACCTTCTATGGAAGGGTCTCTTTTAGACTTGCCAAAGGGAGTCACTTAGAGCGGTAATAAAGTCTACTCAGTTACAAGAGGTTTTCAACATCTGGGTTAGAGTCACAGCTTAAGTACTGCAATAGTCAAAATTCCAAATTATGTTTCATTTCCAGAGTGGCAGGAGGATTCTAAATCCTCATTTAAATATTACAAACTTCCAAGATAATACTTGGAAACAATGATATTACTCAGTCGGACTCACTGCCATCAACCCTGAATAGAGAGTCTGTTTAAAACTATCAAATGGAAAATTCTAAATAAAAGGTTTAAATCCTGCTCCTTTTCAAGATTAGGAAAAACTTAACTTTATAGTTTCCACTAGACCATGTTTTCCCATACTACTTCTGAAAATATTACTTAAAGGCATCACTACCACAAAATATGACATCTATTGCTTTTACCCCATCCGCAATGGCAACCATGTGGCCACAGAAATAAGTTAGACTTGTCAGAAACAAATCCCAACCCCATCTATGCTGCCTGTTATTTCTACACTTGCCTACCTTTAAGTGCTTGCAAATGCAGCATATTGTAATTCAGTTTAATTGCTGTTATTATTACTTATTTTTACATCTTTTGGATATCTTCCAAGAGAAACGTCATCCTTACCTTTTATATCATGAATAGAGTAGCTACTTATCTAGCCCTGCTATCAGGTTGTTAATAAAGTTGATGAGTTATGGCTCCCACGTGAATTTTTTTCCTTCTGATTCCACTACTTAGAAAGTTTCCTAGCCTACATCTAATTCCTGATTTCTTCAATATCATTAAAAAAATTCTCCTCAGCACTAGCTGAATGTATACATGATGTATATGTTCCCTCAGATGAGAATTTAGAGGGCTTACAAAGGGTCTTTGTGTTGTTTTTTGGGGAGGAACGGCTTGCTATATACTGCCTGTTAATAAGGACAATGTTTCCCTTTTGATACTACCTCTTGGGAAATTTCACTGGAGAAAATATTTCTTGCTCATTATTCTTTATTTTTTCATAGCTTCCTGCTAGCTAGAAACTCTTATCTTTCAGGCTACATTAAAGAACTGTTACTTTATAGGCAGAAGGGAGAAACTGTATTCCCAGACAAATAATCAGGGAGAACAATGAATAAATACTGCCTTTCTTTTAAACCACACCTGAATTACAAACTCAATTTATGAGTTTGAAAGCTGGGAATTTAGTTTTACTATGTACTGCATTTCATAGTAAATCATTTATTTGTTATATATTGATTTAGGTATTGTATATTAATTGATTTATATCATCATAGCCGATGACCTCCTGTATTCAAGGGAGATTTCAAAAAAGCCACAGAAAAAACATTCCTGAGTCACAGAGCTTGAAATTTACTTTGAAGCAAGTTACAAGGAAACAAATAATATAAAGAAAAAGAGGTCTTACAGGTACATTTATACTCAAGATGCTGAGTCCACTGTGGTGAAAGTTTTTTGTTATGAAGGCTACATAACAGATGTTTTGTTTCCTGTCTGGTACAGGGCATCAATCTCAAAATCTTGAAAGACCAGGGCACTGGTTGCCCAGTAAAAAGTTTACTGATTGTTTAATATGTTTTATCATTTTGGGGAGATTTTCCACTTTCTGCATCTTGTATTACAGGGTTACTGTAAGAGATCTCAGCCACACAGCAATCATCAATCAATAGTCAGTGTTGATATAAAAGGGCAGTTTATTTCACAGGTCTTTTACAAGAACCCATCTCTCATACTGCCAGTTGATGAGTTACTTACATCTGGCTAAATATTTACTTATATTGGAATAGAACTCTTTTTCCCTAAGTACATTTATAATGTCATTTAAAGATTTAGTTCCTTATTCAAAGAGCTGCATTTACACAAATGTGAGGGAAGTAGTCACCACTGATAAAACTGTCTACCAGATATAAAAGAAATATCACTTCACTTAAAGAAAATTCTTCTCTGCATCTCGTAACAACTATGCCCATAAACGCCTGTTACTGCTTCAAATTTTACCCAACTATTCTTATAGGTATTATTACAACATTGAGTTTTTTTAGACTCAAAATTCACCTGCATCTTGCACTTTCCATTTGCAAAGGAAAGGCATGCTGATGTGCTTCACTTATTTCTTGTGATATGCCTTGACTATCTGCATCAAAGGGGGAGCCCACAGATCATGAAACTTCAAACTGTGTAAGAAAAAACATATTTCCTATCTAATGCTAAAGTATGTACTTCATCCAACTTCCATGAAGCACACAATCTGATTAAAAGGAAGTTTATATCCATTTGCAAATGATTTGGTGGATGTTTTTAATTACTCTAGCACCAGAAACAAACATTCAGAAAGTGACAGATTAAAAATATTTCAGATTGTTTGATATAAATTCTGTGAGACAGCAAGTTAAAGTGAAGAACCAAGACAGAAAAGAACAAACTGGCATCTTGTTTCACGCAACTGATAAATCATTATTTGATAAGAGCCTAAAACGACTTCAAACCAAAAATGTATCAGGTTGTAAGTGTCCTCAGGACAACAGAAATTTGTGTTTACTTTCAATGGAAGAAAGGGCTAAATCACTAAAATCTAAAAAACATTTCTTCTTCAAAATAGTCCTAAATATAAAAGGCATATTATTATTAAGTGAATCTACTATCTTAACTGTAAAGAGGAAAAAAAACAAAACAAAAACAAAAACCAAAAACAAAACCCAAACAAACAAAACCAAACAAAACCCCCTTATTGCTACTTTTGATTCAATTTCTCTGTAATTGTCAGCTCCAAGAGAAGAATACACTCCCCCCACCCCCATCTCTTTTCTCCAGACTTGATTTTGATTCGTGTTCCATTTGCAAAGGAAAGGCATGCTGATGTGCTTCACTTATTTCTTGTGATATGCCTTGAATACAATGCGGTTATCAAGACATACTTAAGCACAAAAATCAAAGAGGTAAACATAGACAGAGGTGACACAACTACCAGGAAAAATCTAGCTAAAAGCTCACTTCAAAGGTTTAAATATTCTACTTAATCTTTGGACAAATAAAAAAACCAAAACCAAGACAGCAAGACAGTCATGAGGGGACCATGAGGGACGAGATTTCTAACTGTAAGATGTAGAGGGATAAAGTGATGCAAACTTTACTTCATTTTCTCACTACACTCTTGGCTCTAATTATGTTTCCTACAAAAACGGTCAGAGAAGATAAAATGGGAGCAGATATAGAATAATAAATAAACTCACTCTGTTTCTTCTATCTGCATCTCTAGGCTGATTCACTATATTGCAGCTCAATGAACTTAAATGGTCCACAAGGAATATTTGGTTAGATGATTGGTCAGAGGTGCTTTAAGTTTATTTGTCTATTTGCAATCATATGATAGGCAGTTTTAAAATTGTCACTTAGACTATGAATTCCTAACTACTCAGTGCTTTTTTTCTCCTCTCAACATCACAGAACAGCCCAAAAAATACTTATTCTCTCTGACACAAAGGTAGACAGATGTTGATAAAAACTAAGTACAAAAGATTAATTTGGTACTTGACTGGAAACTTTGTATCTGGGCAGTTTTAAAGACATAAAACAATGAACAACAAAATGTCCACAAATAAGTCAATTTCTGGGGTAACTCTGTTGCTGGGAAGAGTATAGAAAGTCCCAACAGCAATCAATACCTCTCACAAAGAAACAGAAAGGTCAGTTACTGTATCAGCCCACACTGCCTACTTACAATTTCCTTTCCTCCTGTTGTTTAGGGATAATAGAATAACAACTTATTTATATGGAAAATTTTGTTGGAAAATAGCTTGAAGAGAAACTACTGGACCCAAAGGAATATCACAGTATTGCTGATACATTTTGATGAGAAGAATGAAGGATAAAAACCTAGAAAATGTTCTAGAAAATGTTTTTCTCATATACTCCACATCTTGTCAAGGGATGTGAAAAGCACCGAGAAAGGTTTTTATAGCTACAAGGACAGACAAAGGAAGATTAAGGACTACGTAGGTCTGCTGCTGAATGGAGCATGGAACCTAACATCAAAGAAAAGGATGAGGTATTCTCTGTCACCTTCATCTCAACCTTTGCCATCACTGTCTCGCAGGCAGTTTGGGCAACTGATTGATGTCATTGCAAGGCCTCTATTTCATCAAAAAGTTGTGGAACTCAAGGGACATCTCCAATGCCTGGAAAAGGCAAATATTATGCTCATCTTCAAAAGAGTGAGGCAAACTTGGTGAACTACACATTAGTCAGCCACTGCTTCTGTTTTCAGGAAGATCACAAAGCAATTCCTTCTGGAAGCCACTTCCAGGTACTTAAAGGACAAGAATGTGACTGGAAACAGCCACATTGGACTTACCAAGGGTAAATTGTGCCTGACCAACCTGACTGCCTTCTTTAATGAGATAAATGGCTCTATGGATGAGGGGAAGGTAATGGATGTCCCTTACTTCGGCTTTAGCAAAGCCTTTAATAGAGTCTCCCACAGTCATGGTGCCTTCATCCATGGATATACTCAAAACTCAGCTGGACATGGTCCCATGCAGCTTGAACTAGCTTCTACACTAACCCTGCTTTGAGCAGAATGTCAAACTCAATGACCCCCTTAGCATCTCCCTCCAACCTAAATTACCTTACAATTCTATGGTTTGTCTTATTATAAATGTTCACACCAGAAATGTTCGCAACAAAACCAAGAATCAATCTGAAAAACTTCTGAACTTCTAAGTTAAAATTGCTAGTAGCAGAAGAAACAAGCTTTATCAGTAGACAGGCATTAGCAGTTGACTGAAGCACAAATGATACGAAGGAAAAGAAAGTGTCTCCTTAAGCTACGTAAGCCCCAGATTTCACTTTTTTATACCAAAGTATTACTATTTAAGTTAGTATGCATTATACATATGGTCTTAGTTAATTTCCTTATTAAATAACTTTTTTTAAGAAGAAGCTTAGAAGATAAAAGGATAGACAAAAATTATAAAGACCATAGCATCAGATGGATATAATTAACTATTTAGACCAACATGTAGCTTTAGAACAGTACCCTAGCAAATCATTTTGTCTGCTTTCTAAAATTATAAAGCAACACAAGAAATTTGCTCTACTTTTCTGAAAACTCAGAAAGACTATTTGTGGTATGTTTTTTCTATTTGGAATGCAAGTTTGAGATTCCAAACCAGAATACAGAAACTGACAACTCTGTCTTGATAAACTAGACTAATTTATAGAGACTTAGTCTCCGGGATAATTTTCCACCCCAGGAAAGCATTTTATTGCGGTTTGTTATTATTAGGTAAAACGTAAATACCTTACGAATATCCTAAGAAGAAATGACCATGCATTGGTTTTGTAGAAACACCAAAAGCAGAAAGGCCCTCAGTCCCTGAAACACCTGGTGGATTGTGACTTGTGCTGAGAGAAATAACAGAAATTTGCAGCTATAGTGATTTCCCCTTAACACAGAAGGCACTCTATGTCAATTAGGTAATAAGACCATTACATCTTGCAACGCATTGATTTGTTGAGTGTATTTACATCATAACATGAAGGGTTTTGATGAGATGTTATCAGAACACGACAACCTCATATCAAGGATTGTAAGAATGTATGTGAGGTTATTGTGATCCTCTGTAACAAACATGAGTAACTATGTAGTGCCTACCAGAAGGAGGCTTTACTCTTGATTTGTCCATAGCTACTCCTGTATCAAGATTTTCAAAAGAAAGTCCATTAAAACTGATTTAGTATACCAATGAAATATAAAAGATGGGATTGATATTTGAGAGAGTAGCTACAATCTGCTGGAAATATACAAAACCTACTTGCTCAAAATCAAATCTAGCAGATGAAAAGGATTCAACTACAGAGGGTGTTTTAACTGTGCCAAACACTTTCACAATAGCCACTTCCCTCCCAGTAAATAATAACAACAACAATAATAATAAAATCAAGGCAAGTCTGCTGTCTGCTTCGAGTACTGTCTAGTGCTCAGAGTAACACAGGTATTTGTGTACTCACAACAAACTAAGGAAAGAAGATTATGGCAAATAAAACCCAGACAGTATTTCTCAATATAAATGATTAGGGTTGTTTAAACTATTTACAAAACCATTCCATGTCCATAGAGAAGAAACATGCATATGCATGTATATAGCATTAACCAGAGGATTATATGTACATAATAATTAACAATAGTTTGCACAAGCAGTCTCAATATTTTCATTACTCTGAATCCTATAGTTGTTTTAGTGCTTAAAAACAGAATTAGAACTGTCCTAATCTTTGACAGCTTCCTGAAACAGTGAGAACTGGATATCTGGAGCTTTGTTTTAAGTACAAATGAAGTGAGTTCATAGTGAAGAAAAATTTATTCTCAATTCAAATCAAAATTATTCTGTGACTAAATACGCCACCTGAACAATCTAGATTGGGAAGCATGTGAATAAAGTATTTCACTAAATGTTCCTAAAACAGGATCTCATTTAAGTGACATAAATTAGCAAATATTTGAGGAAAAAAAAGTTAGGACAATTCATGCCAAATAAAAATCACTCCTTAAGTACAGGCATCAGAGACGCACTGAAACCTAAAACTAGACAAGCTATTCTCACAAATAGTTTTTCTGAAATTCAGCTAAGTTTAAAAAAAAAAAAAAAAACACAAACAAAAAACACAAACAAAAAAACAAACAAAAACCCAAAGCAATCCTCCCCCCAGACAACCTCGAGGGCTTTTGTATAGTATAAGCTTGCATTACAATGCTTCTACTTAGCCCTAAACACTACTAACACAAAATTATGTAAATGCAATCCTAGAAAGCTGTTTTGCAGAAAAATGTGGGTCCTCATGGGCAACTGGCTGAAGGCAAGGCAGCAGAGAGGCTGAATGCACTCTAGGCTATGTCAAACTGTGATAAGCAGGTTGAAGGAAGTGATTCTTCTACTTTACTGGTACTTCCGAAACCACATGTGGAGTTCTGTGTCCAGGCTGGACTGTCCAGTGTAATACAGATACAGACACACTGGAGTGAGTCCAGTAGATGATACCAAGACGACAAGGAGGTTACAGCATGTGACAAGCAGAAGACGAAATGAGTTTCTTCAGTTGTAAGAAGAGAAGGCTTTTGAAAGACCTAATTGCTGTCTATGACATAATGGGAGGGTAGAACTACATTTTTTCTCAGAGGTGCACAGCGATAGAACAAGAGGAAATGGACAAAAGTTGGAACATGGGAAATTTTATTCAGTTAATTATTTTCCAACCACAAGTGCGATCAACCACTGGAAAACAGACCCAGAGAGTTTGAACAAGGCTCTGCGCAACCTGCTCTAACTTGACCTTACTTTGAGCAGAAAGATACACTACATAATCTCTGGAAGTCCACCTAACAAAATTGCATGAATCTAAACATGGATAGCCAGCAACACAACGTTGATATTGTATAGAAAAAAGTAAAAATAAAAAATTCATGAATTAACCCGGATTCTGTCTTTGTAGACAGTGGAACTTAGATCATCAGAAGATCCACTGCATGTCCACATGTTTGAAATTATGGCACCACAAATCTTGTGGCAATTCCTTCATGTCCAGTGTTTTTAATCCAAGATTTTTATTCAATTCTCCCCGTGTTCTTTAAATGATCAAAATAATGGACATAGGTTAAGCATTAACTATTATAATTAATTATTA
>NW_009633983.1:0-6443 GCF_000690535.1 Cariama cristata
CCAGGATACAGTTGGCTTTCTGGGCCGCAGTCACATATTGTCGCGTCATGTCCAGCTTTTCGTTCACCAGTACCCCCAAGTCGTTCTCCACAGGGCTGCTCTCAATCCCTTCATCCCCCAGCCTGTATTGATACTTGGGGTTACCCTGACACGGGTGCACTTGGCCTTGTTGAACCTCATGAGGTTCACATGGTTCTACTTCTCGAGCTTGTCCAGGTCCCTCTGATGGGCATCTCATCCCTCAGGGATGTCAGCCACACCGTTCAGCTTGGTGTCATCGGCAAACTTGCTGAGAGTGCATTCAATCCCACTGTCTGTGTCACTGATGAAGATATTAAACAGTACTGATCCCAATATGGACCCCTGAAGGACACCTCTTGTCACTGAAGAGGCATATAGATGGCCTTCCTACTTACCAACTTTTGTGCAACATCTGGAAGCTGTGAAATCTCAACTTCCCTCTTTGGAGATTTTCTGGAACATGACATTTTAGTGGCAGAATCTGCTAAATAGAACATGTTATTTTGCAACTATTTTTAGCTTATTTATTTACGACTTGGCAGACTCCTAGTCAAGAGGGGATAACCCTGGCCCTAGTGATAAGTTTTAACAATTGCATGTTTATGCACTGGTAGGTATCAGGAGGTCAGTCATAAAAACCTGTCAGTTTGTATTACTTATCTGTTGACTTTCTATCAAAGCATGCAGGAAGGGGAGCTGCCATCTTTCTCTTCCTACCAGTGGGTACTGTGTCATGAATTAGATAAAATGAGCTGATTTTTTCTTATATTGGTGCAAAATGCTGTCCCTTTGAGAAATGGAGAAAAAAAAAAAATTCCTGTGTATTTATCCTGTCACTGAAGCAGAGATACTGCTTCTGCAGATGAAGGCATTGGAAATAATGTACAAGACATGCTTCTTCTGGATCTTTTGTAAAATGCGTTGGTAGTGCTCTCAGATGCTTATGATATCTAGTGTTGGATTCTGATCAGGCCTCCCCAAAGCAGATCTATTTGGATATTAATGAACCGTTAATTTTTAAGTCGTATGCAACAGGGAATAGTGAAACTCGAATCATCTTTAATATGTTCAGGTCACTTTCTTTTGATACCAACACTCAAATCAAAGAAACTGAATGAGAAAAGATAATATCAAAGATGATCATGGTTTCTTCTGCTCCAAATGAGAAATCTGCACTCTGTTTAACACTTTGCCTCCAAGTGAGCTTCCAGTTATCTGGTATTGATGGCCATGAGAATGAACATATGTAGTTAAAATAGGCAAGCTCAGTGCTTCTACCCAAAGCAGAGCCAAGCTCTAGAGGATTATGCCATTGGCTTAAATGTCATCCTACTGAAGAAGAGGAGGAGTCTGGAATTCCCTTTATTCCATTGCTTACGTTTAAATGCCTTTTGTCACACTCAGGCTTCTCTCTGCAACCATGGCTACCATCAGGATAGGCTCCTGTTCTTGGAAGAACACACTGTAATATCTATCTACAGGACCTGAGAGCTTGGATTTCGGGTTAATTTTTTGATAGGAGAAGCTACAGAGAGCACAGTCTACAGCAGAAGAATAGAGGACCTAGTTATTCTAAGCTTGTAGCAAGAAAGTAGATACTAAAGACTGACTGTTCAAATGTTAAGCTATAAGGTCCATCTGTTTGCTCCCAATACTACACCATACTGAGCAGACACTGCTGCATCTCACCTAGGAAGATATCCAGAATTATTTTGATCATTATCTGGGTGGGAAATAAATTTTTTTATATTGAAACATGATGTGTAGTAGTTTCCTTAGAGGTATTTATGGTAGCAGTAGTCAAAGTGAACCAATTGTATACCTGCTTTATTTCACCATGGAGTAAGTTACTTTTGGGTTTTCCTCTCTCAAAATCCAACAGATGGCCACTCTGGAAGTACAAAAGTACTTAATTAAATCCAAGAAGTACACCTGGCAAGTGGACATTTTCTAGGAATGAAAAGAGAGTAGTCTTTCAAGTAGGAAACATCAATTCTTAGAGCTATGGTTACTTCATACAGTACCACCTTTTCACCTTACATTTCTTAGGAGACATTTATTATGCCTGACTGCTGCGCTTATTGTTATAGGAACATTGTGGAACATCATGTCTCCTTTTATGTTTGCAAGGCCCTGCTGCTGATAGTCCAATGGGTTAGATATTTGCCTATGACATTCTTTATTGTGAGACTCATCCTGTACAACGTAGAGGACACTTCTGTTTTCAAATCCCATCCTGACCACTGAGTTCAGTTGCTGTAGATCAACTAACAACCCGTAGGGTCATATGTCTGCAGCACACTGTATAGTAAATTTGAAAATATTTAGTATCTCTGCAGTTTCTAGGCCATTTCCCCTGGGCAGTTTGGTATCACCTCCTTGGCTGCTACTAATGAGTGCTTGGAATAATGGCAGAGGGATGAGGAGAATACTGACAGCGTAATCCTGCTTGTGGTCCCTTCAGGTTGAGGTGCGTGAGTATTTTCAGGGAGAGAGGGGGAAGCTGCTTTGATTCTGTGCTTGTTCTGTGAGTCCATCGAGGCTTTAGGACACCAAGGCCTGTGATTGTCAGTGGTACTGGAGAGTGTTGAATCAAGTCAGAAGGAAGTCAGCCCAGATCTGACCCCTGCCAGATGCTGAGCTTTACTGAACCAGAACGTTCACAGGAGTCTGAACAAGGAGCTGCTTGCTTAATACAAAGCATATTTGATCTTCAGTACACTCCTTTGTCCTTACTGATGTGCTGTGAGATACATGGTGGGCTCTGTGCTGACCTGACAGATTCTGATGGGCCTCTTGCAGCTTCAGACCTCACATGTTGTGGAGGTTATAAAAAGTTCACATTCATTCTAGAATGCCTCAGACCAGGGATGACTTAATAATGGTTTTAAGAGGAAGATGACCTGATCTGGGAGACACTATTACAGAAGCTGATAGTGTCAACAAAAAAATGAGTGTGTGCATGTCTGTATCAGTGGATCTGCTTGTAGAAAAAACTCTTCCAAATTAGAAAATAGAAGAAAGAAAGCAAGAGGGAGAAAAAAAAGAACAGAAGTCATTTGTTCTAGAGCAGAGAGGTAATCCTTCAGTGTGGCACACAGAAATCAGGTGTGAAAGTCAAGCTGATTGTGGAGGAACTCATTTGGAGAAGGAGAATCCTAAGACATTTGAACAGTCAGCACCTGAAGCCAGCACTGTCAGAAGAGAATCTCTGATATTTTGATATAGTCTTTATTTGAGGACCTAGACAGAGATCCAGCTATGATCAATTTTGTAGGCTCTGGTTAAACATAATGCATAGAAATATGATAATGTCTCACAGGGGTTGTCACTGCATTATAGAATCACAGAATGGGCGGGGTTGGGAGGGACCTCTGGAGATCACCCAGTCCAACGCCCCTACCAAAGCAGGGTCACCTACAGCAAGTTGCAGAGGATCTCGTCCAGGCAGGTTTTGAAGATCTTCAGAGGAGACTCCACAGCCTCTCTGGGCAGCCTGTTCTAGTGCTCTGCCACCCTCAAGGTATAGAAGTTCTTTCTCACATTCAGATGGAACTTCCTGTGATTCAGTTTGTGCCTTTTGCCCCTTAACCTGTCGCTGGGCACCACTGAAAAGAGACTGGCCCTATTCTCTTGACATCCACCCTTAAGTTATTTATAAGCGTTGATGAGATCCCCTCTCAGTCTTCTCCAGGCTGAACAGACCCAGTTCCCTCATCATCTTCATTGCCCTCCACTGGTGTCTCTCCAGTAGTTCCTTGTCTTTCTTGAACTGGGGAGCCCAGAACTGGACACAGTACTCCAGATGTGGCCTCACCAGGGCAGAGTAAAGAGGGAGGATAACCTCCCTCGACCTGCTGGCCACACTCTTCCTCATGCTCCCGAAGATACCATTGGCCTTCTTGGCCACGAGGGCACATGGCTGGCTCATGGTTGACTTACTGTTACTGCATTGGCAGAAACCAAGCTGCTTGGTATGTGGATGTATATCCATATATATAGTATATGGTATGTGGATCCATATATTCTGGGCTGAGCTTGACGTAAGCTTCCCCTAGTCTAAGAAGACATTAGTGCTGAATTTTTTCTGATTTGCTGTTTCTCTGAGATGACAGCTCCTCTGGGCGTTGCACATTTGCAGAAATGGGACAATGTAGTTTCTTAGCTTTGTCAAGGCTACTGCTGCCTTCTCAGGCTCTTCAGTAGTCTGAACACAAATCTTCCAGAAAAGCTTTGAAACTGTAGATGTTCTGGGTTTAGAGCACTCTTGAGGAACATGTAGTACTGAAAAAAAAATTTAACATTCTGTACAAGATTATTGCTTATTTTGGTTAGAAATACACAGCTGTAGCAAAACAAACAAACAAACAAAACCCCCCAAGCCCCGCACTATATGCTTTCGTTAAGAAATGAGGATTTAGATCTTTGAAAATAGGTCTGAGCTGCCCAAGAAGTGCATTCCTATACATAGCTGCTTTAAGTTGTTTCACTCTTCTCTGCAGCAATTCTGTGCATGATTCACCATGTTATGCAAAAATGTTTTCTTTCTTAAAATAGTTTCCTGTGTGTTTGAGCTTTCTCTCAGACTTTATATTCTTTATGGTTTTAAAAGGCTGTGTCAACACTGGTATTTTTGTTTAAGCTATAGATACGCACCATGTCTCTAGATCCTGTTTCTTAAAGAAGTTAAGGAGGAAGGCAACTGCTTTTCCCAAGGCTTTGCTTGCTCTTTGTCGGACGATGCTTTCACCTGGAAGGCAACGAGGGTAAAAAACTACATCAGCAGCCCTAGGTGTCACTCACTCAGCTCTCAGACTAATGTAAGAGTTAAAAATCAGAAAGACAGTTAGTCAATGTTCACAATGAACACACCAAGAAAGTCCAGAGTTTCCAAGCAAATTCACAAGCTTTCCTTAAGCAAGTTTTCCAAATTGTCACATGCATACGGTCCTTTTTTATACTGCTTTACGCCCTACAACGTCATACAAAGAAATTTGGAAAGCATTAGAAAATAGGGAAGGCCAAATACCATCTGTTGAAAGCTAAGAAATCTCAAGTGAATCAGTTTTACTGCTGATCGAACAGGTCCACAGACTCTGAAGTGATAGGTTGTAGTTCATAGGAGGCTACTGCTGTGATGAAGTATGTTTAAAATTTCATTAGATGTTTATGGACCCAGAGGTGAGGACCCAGTGGATTATCATATACAACATAAAGATTTTTTTTAAAAAAAAGATTAAACACTGACCTGTTGTGATCTTTCGACTAGATCATATCAGGTCTCAGCTACAAGGATGACCTTAGTGGGTGATTTCCCTGACATATGTAGTTCACACTTGGCCTTGCTTACTTTGTTTAAATTTAGATTTATACATATTTCATGTTTAAGCAGTAGGGTAGCTAGTAAGTAGACAGCTTTAGTAAATAATTGCTCATGTTACTACTAGTTGACTGACAGCAAATGAAATCCTACAAGGATTTTTATACATTTTGGTGGTAGTGATACAGCTAAGTGGCCACTTGGTAGGTGAGAGCTTTGTTTGTCTAGGGTTTTAGCACAATCATTAAATCACAGCTTTCTCTAATTGCTTCAGCTGCAGCCAAACTCAGTTGGATGGGATTCTGTAGCAAATGGGATTCTGTCACATTGAGTATCAGTGTTTGCTTTATTAAATAGCATTTCTCTGGGGACCTGCATAGACTTTTGGAGTTTTTAATTTGTTACAGTATGTAATAGCTAGCTTTTGTGAAGGTATTGTTCACCAAACTGCATTCTTATTATTACTACTGATGCCTTTTTACTTTAAATGAGGTTGACAAGATAAAATATGCCATTTAGAAGAAAGCTGTACTTAACTTTGCTCAGTACAGTTTGAGTTTTGAAAGGGAGCACTTCTTGGCATGCATAAATTCTCCCATTTCTTTTGAAGTGAAAATTTAAAGTTAATAATTAAAACAAACACACAAAACCACTCTGTTATCACAACCTCTGGGTTTCCCAATGTGTGCTTCATTCTCTGTCTATTTCTTTCCAGGAACTAAATAACCTTTGCTTTAGCAACCTTAACGCCCTTGTCAGTGATCTGTTACACTATTATATAATATTATAGCAGCAATAACAGTAAAAGTTTTGGTTCCAGGTAGTTTTTTTCATTGTAAGCAGATGATTGAGACATCTCCATTTGAATCAGAGTTTTAATTTGTAAATGCGAATATCAATTTAAAAAGTTCACTACCCAGTGCTTCTCACCATCAAAACTTGTAAACCATGCTGTATACTGAGAATCAGTGTCTTAAGCACAATCCATCCACGCTTTGTCAGAGCAGCCTGCACTCCTGATTATTGTTTCTTCATCAGTCAGACTTGGCTGTCACATGCCTGTTAGTGAGTAGTGCGTGCTTGAGAAGGATAGTGCTACACG
>NW_009633983.1:6474-11510 GCF_000690535.1 Cariama cristata
AGGGAGTGACCAAGAGATCTGACAGTAGCAGGATAATACGTGAGAAATGGCAATATTTGATACGTGTTGTCTTGACTTAGGATTTCCTTATATTTCAGATTTCTGGGGATGTAGGAAGATACAGATGAACAATTCTGCCTTTAGTTTAATTGTATTTTGTACAGGAATTTTGTATCCAAATGCAGGGTGAGGTAAAACACGGGATCTGAGGGCCTTTATTGGCAACTGTGGCAAGCCAGGGAGTGAAGTTAGGAAGCCAGGCAAATAATCACATCTTCTTCATTTAAAACATTTCATACTGGCAGAAATCTTTAACCAGTGCTCCAACTTCTGTCTGCCACTCGGAGCTTTTTATATGAAACAGCAGGAACCTGGCAGCCTGGAGAACTTTGAGCGTTGCAAGCAAAAAACTTGAACATCGTTTATAGGTTTTCCTGCCAAGACTGTAAAAATCTAGACAAAGTAGATACGGTTGTTTCACCCAGCTTTTCACTTATGTTTGTCCTTCACTATGTTAAGCTCCCAGAACCTCAACCAGTTTTCTTCCTGAATTTTAAATGTTTGGTAGGTATGTAGAATAGGATTTATCTTACTTACCTTTATCCCTGTAAAAGTTACATGGCTAGACTGAACTATTCTCTAGGCTCCCTCTAGAGTCAGTGAAGAGACAGATATCTCCAGGAGGCTTTTTATCTCATGAATTTAGACAACTGTCTTGGGGTGAAATGAATCCCAGCCCTGTTGTCACCCTCCAGCTTTGATTCAGCAAATGGAACAAGTTCCATTTCCATGCTGGGATTTGGAGCCTTGCACAGAATATTCCAACATCTGATTTCGACTGAATTTGATGGAAAATGAATGCAGAAGTCTTTTAATTAGCTTCGAAAATCTCAGCCTTAATGTTTGATTGCGTTTGAATGCACATGTTTGTATATCAAAAATTACAAGCAATAAATGTAGCTGTATTCTTTTCAAAAACCTGATCTTCTGACAACTTCAGCTGATTAGTGGCCCAAATGGCTGATACAGATGATACTAATTATGCTGTAGTATTGAAAACTGGACCAAGTAAGTAGAGTCTAAAATATGGGTTTAATAACTTAATACCTCAACACTACCTTTTTTCTTGTCTCTCTCTTAAGTAGAATTTAGATTCTGCAACACACATTTAGCACAGATAATATTTGTGGATAGAGTGACATTGCCAGTTGACAAAAATTACTGTGATTACTAATCCTAATAAGTACAGAATGTATACAGGAATTAACTTGAAATGTACTTTTGTTATACTAAAGAGGTAATCCTTTCAAAGGACCACAAGGGTGGGCCTTCTGAGATGAGCTGAATAAAAATGTGAATGAACTTTTAAGGGACATAATTTGCAGGTGACTATATATCTTTTATGAAATTATTTGTTAATTTCTACAGTGGTTTTTTGCTTAAAAATATGCACTGTTTATGTAGCAAAGGTACAGTATTTTTTTTATTAGTAACACATAACAAAGAACTAGATTTTGTGCTTTGCCATTGCTTCTTACCAGAATTTCTGTAAAGCGCCATAATGTTTGCTTCTATGCACTGTCTGGAATTATATAGTGCTGTTACAATTTCTTTGGGTGATACCTGAACATTCAGAACTACAGTTATATTATTAAGCACTTAAATGCAGCCAACAATATATAATTTAAAGTGTAGATATGCTTGTAAATAGTAACAAAAGGGAGTGATTTCTTAAATACTTCCCTCTTTAGTGTTTTCTCTTTTATTGACTAGTTATTGCTAAATTAAGATTTTGTGCATGAGATTACCTGTCCTCTGAAGGAAATGGGAAATGCGGTACACTGGATCTTTTCCACTTCATGTATCTTCCCAAGAAATAACAGCTCTTTGGTTAGACAGAGCTGTCCAACATTGTGATATGCTCTTACCTGGTTTGCAAAGCTTAATAGGAAGTCATAATATTTAATTAATTTGACTTGCAGGCTAACAAATGCATACTTGGATCCCAGTCCAGCAAAGTGTTTAAGCATATCCTTAATTTTAAAAGTCTTTTACTGAGTCTTAGCAAGAGTTTCTCAAAGTCCTGTAGGGTAGAGGGTGTGTAAGTGTCATATAGAGATATGTCTCCTCACTTATATGTCTTTTCAACCCATATAATCTTTGTTTATGATAAAATCAACTCTTCATTGTTTCATTACTTAGCCCTGTCACTGATTGATACTTCTCCAAGAAGCTGGAATGTAGGTAGAAGTGTGGTTTGTCTTATCTGGGTTTCCCTTCCCTACCTGGGCCACTAGACTTGCACAAGAATAAGGCACAAGAGCTAAAAGCAGTATGTTTTCTTGACTCAGCTGAAGAGCTATTTCTTACCTCTCGAAATACGGTCTGTTAGATCATAGTTTAGACCATAGTTGTTCGCAGGCAGGGACCTCTGAAGGTCCCAGCTTTGTACTTGTCTCTAATATGCGTGGTGCTTTCGTGAGACTTCAGTGAACAAAGAGGTGGTGAGAGTCCAGTGCAAAATGGAGGTGTCAAGGAATGTCTTCATTGTATTTCCATTGTAGTATGTGAATGTTGTCAGTAATAATTCTACTTTCACTGTAATAACTGATAAAGGCATTTGTGTTCACTAAATTTTAGAGCCTTGGGAGTTGATGCAGTTGAGTAGATAGACACAGAGAGACTCTTTTACTAATGTTGCTGGGAATATGACTTTTTTTCTGTGCCCTGGTGACATATGGTGTTTGATGCTCTATATTCACTGATGGCTATACTAGTTACTGCCTTTTCATTGGGATAGATGGCATAGTAGCTTCCATTTACTCATACAGATGGAAGTAAACAAGGTAAAAAAGAAACCAGGTCAAAATGTCAGAATAAAATAAGAACATTCATGTGACTGACAGTAGTACAATAGATAATAGACACACTTAATATTCCATCTCTATAAACCATTCTCAAAGGCTGAGGTTGTGGGGTATTCTGTGGCAGAATAGAGAAGTGTAACCGTGGTACATTTTTGATAAACACAAAATTCAAGTCTGTGATTTGTCTGCAATGATCATGGATGGAGAATACTACTAAGGAAATCCGTTGCTCTTCCCAGCCAGCTAGAAACATCCTCGGGCCTATTGAAATGAGGACTCAAATTTAAAACAACTTTGAATACGGATTTAGCATGCACTGTATATATACCAAGTCCAAACAGATGCTATGTTACAGGTGGAAGCGTCTATTTCTGTTAACAATTGCATATTATTTAGTTGTTAATTCCCAGTCTTTTTGTTCACACAGCCAGAATATAGGTCTTATCCATAGAGATCAAGTGCAATCTTATCCCTTATACTTAAACAGGACAAAAGAGCATCTTCTGCTAGTTATTGATAATATTGCTGTGAAATATCAAGGATGATGCTGTGGTGGCTATAAGGAATTGGCAGTGGAATATGTCTTGAGCCCAGTTTCATTGCTCTTTTTTCCCCTTTCTTTCTCCTATCCATTCTTGTGCACAAGTTCCAGGAGTGGAAATAATGAATTCAAATTAAAGAAGCAGGTGAAATGACACATTTCATAAATTAACTCTTTCTGCTCTCTACTGCTTACAATGCAGTATTAAACTCTGTAATCTGTGTCTGTTTGCTGTAGGTGAATAGTGAAACATGCACAGAGTGAATATTTAAGGATTCATTTCTCTTTTGTCCATGAACTGCAGTAAAATTGAAAGAATGGCAAATAAATAGGTTTGAGACCAGGCATTCTTCTTTGTTTCTCTTATTGGACAGATAGCTCTCTGTCTTATGCTTTCCTGACAACTTAAGTTAGAAAATCTCCATAATTTTAAGGACTCTCTTTTTAAAAGGATATCCAACTTGATATATATGTAGCATCTGTGTAGATGGAAAAATTGGGTGGCTAGTTGTAGTTGAATAACTATACTTTTATAGCAGTGTGTAGACTGGTCTTACTATTTGCCAGCCTAGCGAGCAGTTGCCACAACTACTCTAACAAGAAGTCTTTAATTCGGGCATACATTAGTGGCCAAATAACAAGGAAGAGGTCAACCATCTCTCTAAACATAAGAAAAATATTTCTCTTCCTCCTATCAGTGTCAGCATGTTTCAGTTAATCTGAACCACTGGTATAATTGCCCAGTGTGGACTTGCTATTTGAGAATCTAAGTGACGCTGTGTCTAAGCAGTGTATCTGCAAAGCTGAGTTGTATGGCATCATTACAGCATAATTGTTTTGCTGTAGCGATGCTGATTCCCTCATCCCCAGGTTCAGAGTACATCAAGAAAATGGCATGAATCAATTTGCATATTTTGCAAAGCCTCTCTCTTCTCTTTTTTTTTGTTTCTCCTGTTTTTATCTGAAATCAAATAATTAATGTTTGATTTTCACAGTTCCCCATTCAGAAATTGAGCTGTTACTGCTTCCCCCCTACCCCGCCCCTGTATTTTGTTGCCTTATAGTGTAGTGGTTTATAGGCAATAAAAATAGGATTCTTGATATATTAAGAATTTCCAGTGAATCTGTAGCTTTCCTTTATGAGCTTTTCCTTGTAATTCCATTGGATTCTTAAAGTTAGTCCAGATTTACATGAGAAGCAGAGATGTTGCCCCCATTTTGTACCAGAGTCAGTCTCTCTGAGGCGGTATTGCTGTGGGGATCTGTTGCATGACTATATTCTGCCTTTTCAATAAAGCAGAATCTTGGTGGTGTTTCTTTACTGTACAAATGAAGATAAGTTCCAAAGTGGAATGTAAACAACAATTTAATTAATTATTAAATAAGCTGAAGAAACTGATATGTTTTGGGCATTGAGCAGAGTTTTGGCAAGAAGTTGCAAGTATATAATGGAACAGAAAACTACTTATGACCAAAGCCAAGTCTTAAAATCTTTCTGCCAGTTTTACTACACATTGTTTGAGAGGTGGCATCCAGCCACGCTAGTAAGTGAAATAAAAGCAAGCAACACCATTAAAACTGTGAATATGTGTGAAATAACAAATGGAAGGAATAGAGTCAGGCATTCC
>NW_009633983.1:11541-20291 GCF_000690535.1 Cariama cristata
GGGGAGGGGAGCTGGAGATTCTGTAAGATACCACTAGCTACTAGATTAAAGGTATGTTTAATGCTATGTAAAACATGCTTTATGTTTAAGATAAAATAAATGAGAGAGAATAACAAATGCAAAATCAATGGGAGCAGTCCTTACAAACCAACCTTGGGCAACCAGATTGGTCCTCTTTTTCAGGTCCTTTTATTAACTACAGGGTACCACATATTGCCAGCAAAGATACTGTAAATGTAAGATAGGTGTGCATTTTCTTCTACCTGTATGATAGCAGACAGCCATTTAACTATATAGGTTTCTCATCTGCATACTCTGTGTGAGTATTCCACTCTTTCACTCTGTTCATACTGTTTCCAAGAAAGTAAATTTAAGACTCACAATATCAGTATTCCATATAGAATTTATATAAATAGCAAAAAAAGCCTATACCAGATTATAAAAACATTGTGCATTGCAGGGCCAGATCTACAGATCAGTACTCAAATGTCCAAATGTATGAAATTGAGATATATAGATCCCTGTTAATTTGTTACTCCTGTGAAATTTATATGAGAACCTTAAATATGTTGAGTAGACTCAAGATGGGTCTAATTTAAAGCTAATGGGGAAAATTATTGGTTTCTTGTGTTCAGGCATTTTATTTTTAATGGTCTATCAATGTGCTCTGAGTATAAACATTAACGTCAGAATTTTTTTATGATACTTATCTTGTGAGTTTCTTAATTTGTAATGGTTCTGCAGTTTTTACAGGTGTATTTAATGGCAAAATCTTGTCTTGAACTGAATTTTGAAAGCTCAAGTGTAGTTTGATTTGCTGGGAACAGGAGGAGGGGAGGAATACCATTCTCTCCTTGGGAAGACAGCAGTTTCCTTGTGCAGCATTAACTTGAAAGAATATGAGAAGCGCGTACGTTGCCAACAGGAGTGTGGATGTATAGGGTTCTGAAAATAGTAAGTGTCAATAGGGAAGGGTTGCAGGTGCCAGAAGAAAAATGTAAGCTCCCAAGGGCACTATCTCTTTTTATTTTTGCCTTGTCCAATGCCAAGCCACGTAGGTTGATGTTTAAAATTCAGTTCTTCCCTGAAAAGTGATTATATTTAAAAAAAGGTCCCATTTCAGAACAGATGTGTTTCCTGTGTGTATTCAGAATCGCATTTACTTGTTTCCATGACTCTCTTTTTAATATGCTGTTTACACCTGTTACATGTGCGTAGCCAAAAGCGATGTGAGGGAGAAAAAAAAAATCCACTTCTTGCTGGGTACAAGCCGTGGAGCTGCCGTGATGGGGTAGCCCTGCCCGAGGCTCATAGGCAACCGGAACTCTGTATCCACTCTTCTTGGGAACACAGTAGCCATGCTCTGTGGCTCTTTCTCCTCTGCAAAGCACTAGCCTAGAAATCTGTAACGGGGTTAAACCACTTAACCTGTGATGGCAGCAAACTGAGCCGGTTATTACTTCTTCTGTCCTTGTTAGCCACCAAGGACAAGTGATCGCTCTTCTTTATAGCAATCTTTTCATATGTCGTCACATTCCCTGTGAGCTGATTCTGTCTTATACTAAACACAGCTAGGATCTTCTACCTTGCTTCCTATGAGTCTTTTGAGGTTGGTTGGTTTGTTTGCTCGTGTCTTTATACTCAATGATTCCTGTTATTCTCAGCTAAATTCTTTAAAGAGTGGATGGCCCAGACGTGGCCACAGTACTCCAGAAGTGGACAGACTATTTCAGTTGAAGTCTTTCCAGAGATGTGTTTGCTGGAGAGGACGGGAATTTTATCTAAGATATTTCCCTTGTTTGCAAGAGCAACAGATTGCTGACATATTTGCTTTATGATCTGGACCATTTTCTACAGTACTGCTTGGCTAGTTATTCCCCATTTTGTATTTGTGCTTTTGTCACTTCACTTTATTGAATTTCATCTTCATTTCAGATCATTTCTGCGATCTGTCAAAATAATTTTGAATTCCAGTTCTGTCCTGCAAGGTATCTGCTTCCTCTCTCAAGCATGGTTTCGTGTACTGGCTTTTTACATGAACTCCATTCTGCCTTCCAAGTCATTAAACAAAAATAAAGGACTTTGGAGAAAATGCCATAGGCTCAGTTGGCCTTATATTCCAGTTGCAAGATCTATTTTGGTTCAGCAATCACTATCACAGGCAAGTAGAAAAGCCTCATTTGGCTGGCAGACTCTTAATCATGTAAGTATGTAAGGTGTAAAGAAGAACCCAGCTTGACTCCTAGATCACACAGGGAACATGTGGGACTATTAGACGGAGGGGGAAAAAGAACATCATTGTACTTAAAATCTGATTACATTTGCCAAAGAAATCAGAGTCAGGAAAAAATATTGAAACCCTAGGATTCCATTTACTTGGAGACCCTATTCAGAGTTGAGCCATGCTTCAAATTACAAATAATACCAGGGGTGGAGGGGATCAGAGGGAACAATGACAGTTGTGGCAGAAGACGTTTTGCTGCTTGGGTAGCTGGCTACAACAGCATGGCACCTTCACTTCTGACCCAACTTGCTGGCTGTCTCTGCCCTCTTCTCTCCTTTGACCCATTCCTTAAGTTTATTTTAATGCAAAATATTATTTTTTTTTTATTATGTTTGGGCCATTATTTCAGTGTTTGAGCGTGCGAGTGCACTACGTGAAAGGGAGGTTGCCATGGTAATTTCTCATTATTGTTGAATAGAAAAATAATTACTCTGGCAAAATCCCCCGTAACCTGTCAGAGCATAAGTTAAGGATGCCTGGGGGCAGCCTTGCGTTCACCATCCCCTTTTTGCAAGAAAAAGGGGGTGATTTTCTTCTTCTTCTTTTTTTTTTTTAATAACTGGATACTTTTTCAGCTTGGCTAAGGGACACCTCATTTGGTTTTGTTCACCATTTGGCTGTAAGAGTAGCTGAGCCCACCTGTGGCAGGGGTGGAGCAGAGAATTAATCAGCAAAGCGTATCCAAGCTTGACAGGATTTATATATTCTATTAAGGTTTGGGGGTTTTTTTGTGGGTGGGGGTGGGGTGTTGCATTTTCTGGTTTTCTGTCTTCCTGACCTAAAATATGCAAAAGCATAAGATAAAGACCTTGGACAGTATTCAAACTGTGACAGAGTCTGGATATTTCATCAGTCCAGGGAGGGAATCCACATTAATTCCATCTCCACATTTTCCTTGCCTTCAGACTTCTTGGAAGCAAGAGTGAGTGCAAATATGTGTGGATTTTGAGGTGAGGCCCTGCACTTTCCCAGCTTTTCTCTGTCTTTCCCATGTGCATTTGCATCCCAGATATGTGATGTTCCCCTTTTGCATCCATGTCATTGGATACTGCACGAGTAGCTCTAGTGATACTCAACAAGAGCTGGAAATGTGGTATGTGACATTGCTTAAATCCTTCCCTCCCCTCTTCCTTCCCTATGACAAGTATATCCGAAAGATCCAGTTAAACGCTACTGCAGCCTGTCTTTTGGCAAATGGCAGAGAGTGGTAGCTCGTAATTGCTTGTCGGACAATACACTCTCATATGGGCTTATAATGTCACCCACCAGGCTGTCCCGAGTGAAGGGTCAGTGTGCAGAAGTATGTCGCTGGAAGCTGGTTGCTGGGCTTCTGTTGTACATATATTCCGTACTTACCGTTGTGGCTACTTGGCTAGGCAATGTAGCGATGTTTGCACGTGGAAACACTCATCAAGTTTACACCAGCAAAGAGGAAAGAGCAGCAGCTCTCTGTGACAACAGATTTCTAAGACATAGGGCTGGTTTTGATACATCTTTGTGTGACTGAATTTTAAGCAAGTACCACAGGGCCGTGCTACTTGTTGTCCTACTGCTGCCGGCGGGATGAGCCTTGGCAAGGAAGGTGAATTACAGGCTCTGACCCAGCCAAGAAGTCTCTCGGGGGTCTCTGGGAGGAGCTGGAATGCTGAAACCTGTCCTTACCATTTCTCCATTAGATGCTTGACAAAAACCAAAGTAAAGTTGTGAGGCAGGAAAGATACCCTGCTCAGCAGTTTGGAGTGAAATCCAATAGTGATGTCTTCAGGAAAAACAGTAGCTGAACTAAAAAACTCAAATAGTTATTTCTCTACATCTGTACATAGAATGAGTATGATAGATGCATGTTTTGCCTTAAATCGGCGTTTTTTTCTCAGGGTTTTTTTCTTGTGAAGGTAACAAACGTTTTCTGGCTTAGACGTATATTGCTCAGGCATTAAGAGGTACTCAGTGCTCACTACACTGAATGAACCTGGCCTTGCACGCTGGGAAGGCAGCTGCCATGAGTGGGATAGAGTGGCTCTGAGGAGTGCGACTGGGGCATCTTCAGAAGTGTATTTCCAGCTTTGTTGCTGATCCTGTGTGCTGCAAGTGGCTTAAATCTCAGGGCCTCAAAGGAGCAGAAGACACTGCACCAAACATTTCAAATCCAGCTATTAAATATATCCATAGCTTTTGAATGAAACAATTGGTGGATTCTGTTGTTGCCTGACTTCTGTGAAAACGCTTGCAAGCTGGACCGCTTGCAGAGGTGCTAGACATCGAGGTTTGGGTGCCTGTTCTTGATCACCCAGGTCCAAAAATGCCTGGTTCAATTGTCAAAGCCAATAGACCACTTGTAGAGGTGTACTGGTATATGCTTTACATTGTACACTATATTAATAATTGCTATGTTCCAGCTTTGTGTATTACTGTAAGTCTAAGTATACACAGGTCATCTTAAAATATTGTTTTCACTTCATGTATCACACTGAAAAGTGAAGATTTCTCACAACAATTACATTTAAGTAACTAGCTGGTATTTAATTAACCTGCAGTAGCATTGTATTTATATTAAATATATTGGAGTGGAATGGCTATTATATTTAGTTTCTAAATAACTTTCTTGTCAGCTCATGCTGATAATCGGGTTATGTAGCATTATAAAATTAAGTACTGAGTTTTTTTCATTATTAGGACCAAGCATTTGACATACATAGCCCAGAAAAGGGGGGAAAAAAGTCATAATCCTTTATTTGCAACTGATTTATAAAACTATTTTTAAGATTTGAAGAAAAACATGTGTTGATGAGAATGAAAGTTTTTACATATTTAGTGTGCTCGATAAAATGAAAGACAGTTTATTGTTTAATAAACTAAACATTTTTGCTTTTTTCTTAAATTAGAACTAGAATTTTATCTAGGAAAATTAGTTTGAAATATCAACTAGACATCTACACCCCAAAATCATAGGTGAAGAAGTGCAAACTATGTGTGATCCTCTTGAATTTCATTTACAAAGGATGAACATATTTTCATTTTGCCTCCTGTTAAATGAATGATCTGTTGCTTCCTAGGATAGTGACAACCTCTGGTGGGATGCCTTTGCAACTGAATTTTTTGAAGATGATGCAACCTTAACCCTTTCATTTTGTTTGGAAGATGGACCAAAGCGATACAGTAAGAGATATATTTTTTATTCTAATTTTCAGCCTGAGTTTCTAAACACAGTTTACCTGTAAGAGACAGATGCAACCCTGGCAATGACAAAGTCACTTCTTTGTATTCAGTGACCATCAAGTTCCATTAAAGAATTGCATGGGTTGGGAATCAATTTTTTCTGTGGAATTCCTCTGAATTTTATGACATGAAAATAAATTATTTCCTAGTGGAGTAGGGCAAATAATACAATATAATCTTTGGAATTTTTAAATTAACTTGCTTTGGCTGTGCTTGCACTCTTTGTTAATTTGGTTTCTGCAAACATTCAAGTGTTGAGTCTTGTGGGCAAAATTATTCACGGAAAGGAAACTTTGTAGCAAATTTCAGTATTGCTGCTGGAAGGGCTTCCAGATTTAAACAGGGATTCGAAAAAAAAATACCAAAAGCTGTATCCTTGCTGGTGTATGCGATCATTATTCCATCAGCTGTGTGGATCTGTGCTGTTTGCACACATTAAGGACCTGCCCTGGATATTGTCTGAACAGCAGTGGAAGTGTAGCATACTCTCAATCAAGCACTCAATGAAATCTTGAATAAAAGTGAAGCAGTGAATAAATCTGATGGCATTGGTATCCATTGCCCGAGTACGCTGAGCAGGAAAAAGGGGTAACATTCATCGAACAAATTGAAGTGAATAACTCACTCAGCTTTAGCACTAAGCAACAGAGAGATAAGTAAACATTGAAAAACTGCATTGGCAATTGTTTCACTCCATTCAGAGTGACCCCTGCTTCATGGTGACAGCTTGTGCTCTCTGCTTAATGTTCTGAATCTTGCGAGGTTCTTCTTTTTCGTGAGAGTGACTGATTGTCAGCGTATCACTCACATACTTCTAATTCCTTTTATCAATTATCTCAGGTATTTATTTGACAAGTGTTACATTCTCCTGGAGAAAAAAATAACAGCCGCTTTGAATGCACGTTCTGGGATTAGTGTTGACAGAATTACAGTTTCTTGCCTTTCAAAGCAAGTGATAACTCTGTAAAGGTCCTCAAATTACAGCCTATGGCAACGTTGGTAACAGCTGATCTGTCCTGATTAGGTTGAGTCAACTTGTCAGATATCAGATTTGGTAGTTGTGTTATCAGTCCGGAAGGCACAGATACATCAGCAAAAAAGCAATTAATGTCCAGTTGGATCAGCGGGATTTGTGTTTCTGGAAAACACTGCTGCATATGAAAGAATTTGTCAAAGAGTAAAATATTCCTGTTGTCACAAATGCTTGATAATGGTTGTGCTGTCTGTAACTGGGACAGTTTGGTACGGGGCAATACTGTGATTCTTAGCATTGTTGCTCATAAGTGTGATTGAAAGATCAAATTTAGAAACATTTTTAAAAGCGACTAGTACACAGGATTTTTCCTCTGGTTTTAATTTCTGACCTCTGCACAAACTGGTTTTGCTTTTGGTGGTGTTATTCTCAACATCAAGAATTAAAGCTCAGCATTTAGGGCTCTTTCTGTTCATTCACATTTCCTTTCCTTCATTAGTAAATATTTATGCAATTCTGAAATACAGTATTAGTGTTTCTTTCTGCAATGAGTAGTGTTCCTGTTTAGTGATACTCTAAAGAGCATGCTTGAGCTGTTCCCATCTGGGACTTCCATTGCCATCTGAACAGGCTTTGAGAGCAGCCTTGGGGGTGCCATGTTGTCCAAGTCCCTGCATGGGGACACCTCCAGCATTGCTTGGAGGGACACAGAGTGGTGGTTGTGTGGTAACAGCAACCCCCTCTTTCTACCAGTGAAGTTTGTGTCCAAAAACATGTCCAGGAGTTGAGAACACAGCAGTTTGCTCCCCTTTGGGTGCAAACATTAGCAGAAAATGGCTTCTACCTGAGGCAGGTCCTCACTGAGCACAGAGACCTGATCGAGGTCTCTGTTTTGCCTGCCCAAGCCACACACATGCTCTATTATGACTACGGAGGGTCTTGACATCTCCCAAAGACCATAATGTTACCCAGTGCCTTTATTCCAAGTAACCAGTGAAAGCCCTGGCCAGTGGGCTGGGGCTCCTGTTAGGTGAACCAGAGTATGCTGTGGTGGCAGCAGCAAGCGTGGAGTTTTGGAAGAGATGAAACAAAAGAGCCTGGTCTCCATCTGTGCTGTCCCCAGCAAGACACCTGCCTCCTTGCCCAGTGTGCACACTCTTTAGTACATAGTGGGCATTAAAAACATTGGAGTTGGCTGAGAGGGAAGAGAAAAGACAAATTGTTTGTTCTTATTCTTGCAGGCACAAACAGTAATGGAAGGAACCAAGATTAGGCCCTAGAAAAGAGCAATAGGCATCCTTTGAGAAGTTGTTTATAGAGTTGAAAGTGATGAAAGGTACCGACCTCTTGCCTTTGCTCCAGGATTCAGCTCAAAATTGCCTGCCTTTGTCTTGCTTCAGCCTGTGAGAGACTTGCTTACATCTCTGACATCAGTTGTGGCTGCCACCTCATTTTCTTTCCTTTGGGCAATGGTTTCCCTTTTTGGGGAACTGAAATATTCTCTTCTGGAGCAAACAAATTCCAGAAAAAATCTTGGGGGTGAGGCAAGGGGGGGTGGGGAATGACAAATAGTTTTTCATTATCCATGGCCACAATTTTTCTCTGGGTTATGGCAATTCCAGCCCTTTTCCCTCCTTATTCTCAAGGACTATCTGGATCTTGCCTTAAGCTGCTGGACATGAAAAGGAGCACGGTGTTTTGCTCCAGGTTCCTTCTTCAAAGCCCCCAAGAGCGTTGTGGGAGGCTGCTGGGAACTTGCATATTCTCTTCTGCTCATCTCTAATCTTCTTTTCCATGCGTGCTTTAAACTTTTCCTTTCCATGGGTTTCCAATCACAGCCTTTTTCCCAGCTGACTGTCTCTGCTGTCTGTTCTTACCTGAACAGACCAATCCCACGGCCAACACAAATGTTCAGAGCACGTGAATCAGGCCTGTAAATCATTGTTTGTGTAAGTGTTACAAGATTTAAAAAAAATACTACTTTTACTTGCCTCACATTTCTTTTAACTTTTAATATACAGTTCTGTCCAAGAAATTGTAAGGGTTGTAAACTCACTTTTTTTTTGTCTCAGAAAACTAAGCTGCGTATTTAATTTCATGGCCCCAAACTGAAGCTTTATGAAAAACACCAAATATTTTTAGGCCTGCCTTTCACATTACCGTGTTTTACAGCACTCCTCTCTATACTGAGAAAAGGGCTTTTCTTCCCTTTGCTACTATCACTATTGGGTCTGCGAGATTTCTCCTCAGCTATCAGCTCTGAGATTCTTTAATTTG